>NC_091318.1:1303881-1563881 GCF_038502225.1 Cherax quadricarinatus
GGGATTTTATTGAGAGTTGCCCGGGAGGGGGAATACTTGGTTTAGATTATGGGAATGCATATGATTGCGTGGATAGATTTCTTAAGGGTTTGCTTAGAACAGTTAGGTTTGGGGAGGGGGTGGTGAGATGGGTGAATACCCTGTATGCTGAGGTGGAGGTGAGGGTACAGGTCAATGGGAGGTTGGGTGAAAGTGTACCGATGGAGAGAAGTTTGGGGCAGGGTTGCCCGGTATCACAGTTGCTGATTGCTTGTGAACAGAATCCCTTCTATGAGTCTGTTGAGGGGGTGATGGACAAACAGGAGATGGATGGGGGTGTAGGGAGGGCATTGATGGGTATGTGGATGATACTACTGTTTTGCTCCAGGGTAAGGAGGCGTTAAAGAGGGTGGGTAGAGTGATTTAGTTTTTTGTATTAATATGGGGATACGAGTTAATATGGTGAAATCAAGGTTACTAGAGGTGGGTAATTGGATAAGTGTGGGCTTGGGGGTGGGATAAGGATGGACAATTGTGGATAGCATCAGGGTATGTGGGATATGGTATATGGCGGAGATGCAGGCCTGCAGGAGGGTAAAATCGGAGACTGTCACAGGCGAGGGACCTAGCTTTGCATCAGAGGGTAGTGGTGGTAAACTCGCTTGTCTATATCAAGGTATGGGGGTTGGCGGAGGTTTTTCCTTTAGAGGCACAGGACATTTTGGAAATTCAGCGGAGGGCTCTAAAGTTTGTGTGGGGGTTTGGGAGGGCATGGTTATGTAAGGAGGTAGTTATGACGGATGTTCAACGAGGTGTGTGACTTTAAATGTTAATGGTCTCAAGAATGAGGTCAAAAGGGTCTGGTTGGAGTGGTTTTTGAGAAGGTATGCCGTGGACGTTTGTTTCTTGCAGGAGCACAACTATAGGTCAGGATGTGAGTTGCAGTTGAGGGGATATAAGATGTTTGTAAGTTTGGCTTTGCATTTAAAGAGAGGAGTGGCTGTCATGGTAAAGGAGACCAGCCTGTTGCACGTCATGGGGTGGGAGGAGGGGGGAAGGGTGGAGGGTTGTTCGGGTGGATGGGTGTTGGGGGGAGGGGAGGGTATGTTTTGTGGGGGTTTATATGCAGACAATTAGTAACATGAGGGTAAAAGCAGACTTTGTTAGGGAAGTTTTGTTCTACTATCTCAGGGGTTTACCTGCTATTTCGATAGTTGGAGGAGATTGGAATTGTGTGATTCGGCAAGAGGATGTGATACCGAGAGGGGGGGGGTGTTGAGTGTTTTGAGGAATGCTTTACGGGATGTGGGGGTGGTTGATGTGGTGGGAAGGGGGGTATCAGGTGGAGCACACATATGTGCAGGGGTGTTATGAGGCGCGGTTGGATAGGATTGGGAGGCTGGGGATGAGGATGTGAATTTGCTAGACTGGTGGGAGGTGTATGCAAAGGTGGAGATTGCAAAAATTTTCAAGGCACGTGGCAGGGAACGGGCATGCTGGCGGTTTGGCCTGCAGAATTGCTTAGAGGGGCAGTTGAATAATTTTTATAGGGGGGTAGGAAAGGTGTGAGTGGTGTTATGGGGGAACTTATAAGTCGTTTAGTGGAGATTCATAAGGAACGGTTTGATGCACTCCGAATCAGGGCAGGCTTGGAGGACGTCTAAAAGGTGACAGGCCGTCCGGGTATGTACTAAGAAAATTCAAGGACAGACAGTTGATGACTACTGTGGCACATTTAGTGGTGGGGGACGGGGGGTTATTTGTAGGGTCAGGGTCTTTCTGATACAG
Source organism: Cherax quadricarinatus (assembly GCF_038502225.1). Taxonomy (NCBI): domain Eukaryota; kingdom Metazoa; phylum Arthropoda; class Malacostraca; order Decapoda; family Parastacidae; genus Cherax; species Cherax quadricarinatus. The sequence goes on from NC_091318.1 coordinate 1,305,649, forward strand.
ACAGTATCAGTAGGTATGCAGATTATTGGTTTCGGGAAAAATGGAAGAGGAGGGAGGGGGATGTTGGGTTGGATTCATTTGGGGTTATCGGGGCACATCTGGGTTTGGGGCAGGGGGACAGGGAAATGTTGAAGGGTAGCATTAAGGAGGCAGAGGTGGAGGTGGTGGTGAATGGGTTGAGTCAGGGGAAGGCACCAGGAATAGATAGTTTATCTAATGATTTTTAAAGAGCATATTGGGAGAGTCTGCAGAAGTGCCTATTGGAAGTTCTGAATTATATGTTGAGCAGTGGTAAGATGGGGCAAACACAGAAAACTGGGATTGTTGCATTGGTGCCAAAGGGGAGGGGGGGGAAGGGTTTGTGTGATTATCGTCCGTTGTCATTAATGTGTTCAGATTTTAAAATTTTTGCAAAGATATTGGGTAATAGATTGAAGAAAGTAATTGGGGCTGTGATACATAGAGGTCAGTATGGGACCCCAGGGCAAAGTATGAGGAATGGGCACAGGCAGATAAGAGATTTTATAGAGAACTGCCCGGGAGGGGGCGTCCTTGGTTTGGATTGGGCTCAGGCTTATGACTCTGTGAATAAGGAATTTTTATGGGTCTGTTTGGAGAAGTTGGGTTTTGGAGGGGGTGTAGTGAGTTGGGTGCACACTCAATATGAGAGGGTGGTTATGCAGGTGAAGGTTAATGGAAGGCTGGGGAGCCGGTGCTGATGGAACGGGGCTTAAGGCAGCTTTGCCCACTCTCGTGGTTGCTCTTTGTATGTGTGTAGCATCCTTTCTTTGAGGCTGTGGAGGGGGAATTGCAGGGGTTAGAGGGGGGCTGCATGGGGGAATTGTTGGATATATTGATGATACCACTGTTCTGGTAATGAGTGGGGAGGCTTTAAGAAGGGTGGGTGAGGTAATTAAGAGTTTTAGGGATGCTTCGGGTATGGGAGTTAATCTAGCAAAGTCGAGGTTATTGGAGGTAGGGACTTGGGTTGGGGGGAGATTGGGGGAGGAGATGGGATTGTCAGTTAGTGACAGACTTAGGGTTTGTGGGATATGGTATATGGTGCAGGTGCAGGATTGCAAGAGGATTAACTCTGAACTAGTCACGAGTAGGGTTCTGGGAAAGCTTAGAGGTTTGAGGGTTAGCAAAGTGGCGTTACAGCAGTGGGTTTTGGTTATTAACTCGTTTGTGTATAGTAAGGTATGGGGTGTGGCAGAGGTGTTCCCTTTGTGGCCACAGGACATTCAGGAAATACAGAGGAGAGTTTTGAGGTTTGTGTGGGGGTTTGGGAGGGCCTTGTTATCTAAGGAAGTGGTTATGACGGATGTGAAATGGGGGGCTCTAGGACTGTTGGCTTTGGGGCCTAGGGTAATGGCCATAAATATTAAGCATAGGTATACTAGGGTGGGGGGAGGGGGGTGTTAGGGTGGATAGGGTAATGAGGGATGCTAGAAACTGGTGGAGTGGCAGGGACTTGAGGGATTGCGAGGATTTGCTGAGGTTCTTATTGACAGTTAGACAGTTTTCAATATTGAAGGTTAAAAAGTTGGTGGGTGTGGTGTGGGGACGGGGTGTCTTGCAAGGGGTTGCTGTGTACCCCATGTATAACTGGCAGGTGATATGGAGGGAGTTCAGGCTGCTTAAGATACCAGCAAGGGTCAGGGAGTTGGTATACCGTTTCCTCATGGGGGTAGTAGCATCCAAGCATGTGTTGCATAAAATGGGGCTGGTGAGGGAGGCAACATGCTTGTTCTGTGGGGAGGTGGAAACCGCCTTTCACGTGGTATATTTTTGCTCATCTTTGGGGTATCAGGGGAAGTGGGAAGGGCTTTGCTGTACGTTATGGTGGATGGGAATGAGGGAGATTAAAGATCAGTTGAGAATAAAAGCATTAGCAGCTAGGTTCTATAGAACAATGTGTAGGACTAGATTAATCTATGGGGGGGTTGGGAGTCCAGTTTCTCGTAAGGTTATCGTAACCTTTCTGTGGCGAAACTCCTTCAGGCTCATGGAGGGTGGGCAAGGGGCTGGTCTCCTTTGGTGAATGGTGGGTATGGTAAAGTTGTGGAGTTTGTGTTGTATGTGATGTGTGGGTGGAGTATGTGAGGGCTTCAATTTGGACCCTGGTTGTGTTCCTTGCATGTTAACTCAACTTTTATGATTGTCCTCATCACTCTCGGGCTGTGTGGACGTGCAGTGCAAAAGCTCCTGCTTTCTCTGTTTGTGCAACTTCCTGTTTTCACCAAGATGGCGACCAGTTACCACAGGAGGAGCAACACTTTGTGTGTTGACCTAGTTAAAGGAACAATTTATCCGACGAATGCCTCTGTTTCATTGCCAACGATCATACGGGACACATTCAACATTGACAACCATGAACTACATGGAATAGCACTTAATGGCTCTTCACGAATCTTCATAAAGTTCTGCAACGTAGAGGCTTATGAAACGACGGTGACTAGATACCAGGTGAAGTATATCTTCATTTCATCTGGACTGGAGGTACGCCTGAGGGATGCCTCGAAATACTACACCTGGGTGAGGATACGAAATGTCTCTTTTGAAGTGGATGAAGTGGATATTAGAGAGGCAAGCTACGACTTTGGGTCGATGGACGGATGGAATCTATGCAGGGCTGCCTGCAGGATCCTACACCATAAAGATGACTTTGAGATGACCTATTCCATCGTATGTTATCCTGGAGGATTTCAGGACACAGGTGTTCGTGACCTACATAGGACAACGCAAGATGTGTCGCCTGTGTGGCGCTTATGATCACATGGTGGCCGGGTGTGGTAGGGCAGCAGCGCCGAGGTCTTTGGACCTGCCAGTGATCACAGAGTCTCAGGTGGCATCTTTGCCTGAGGTTGAGTGCAGTAGGTAAAGGTAATTGGGCGGACTAAGTGGAGGAAGCGGGAGAAATTTGTGTGAAACTACCAGTGTGGCTTTGGACGTTCCCACACAGGCAAACCCTGGTGGTGAACAGCAGCCTGTAGGGGTGGGGAAGGCCGGTGACCTACAGGTTTTACCTGAACCCCTGCAGTCTTTCATGGACGAGCCAGCGGAGGAGATCCCTCCTGTAGATGGGAGAATTCTGATGGTTGAGGCAGACCTGAGTGAACAGGTCCCGGGGCCTCAGGAGTCAGAGTATGGCATGTTGCAGGTGATGCAAGTGGAGGCTGAGGTGCACAGGGGGAGTGACCATACTGATATGGAGTTTGAGAGTACATCTAAAAAAAGAGCTGGAGGATCGTCGGATGACGAGTGTATAACTCCAGCTCAACGTACTGGTAAGAAGAGTTGGGCGGGAGTGACTAAGAAGGGGCAGGGTAGTGCACAGGGGGGGAGGGGGTCCAGGCGGGCAAGAGTGCATGGGAAAAAACAGGAACAGCAAAAAATGTAATGGACAGGCCACAGAAACATAGAGGAAAGCCCCCCTTTCTGAATCTTTAAGTGTCTAACGATAAATGTGAATGGCCTTAGGGCTCATGTTAAACATGTATGGTTGGAAGATGTTTTGAGGCGTTTTAATATTAATGTGTTTTATTCAAGAACACAATTTTAAGTGTGGTAGAGATTTGAGGCTGAAAGGTTTTAGAATGTATGCAGGCAACTCAGGGAAATTAAAGGGTGGGGTGGCAGTGGCAGTGAGGGAATCCAGCCCATTTCAAGTGCTCGTGTGGGAAGAGGGGGGAGGGGAGGGTGGTGAGGGTGGAGGGGCTATGGGGGAGAGATATATGCCGGCTGATAGCAATATAAGGGTAAAGGTGACTTTTGTAAGGGAGGTTTTGCTTTTCTACTTGCGGGGTTTACCCATGGTTTTATAGTAGGAGGGGATTGGAACTGGGTAATCAGAAATAAGAATGTGGAGCCAAGAGGGGCAGGGTGTGTGCTTGGTGTGTTGAGGGATTCGTCGAGGGTTGCAGGGGTTTTTGACATAGTCAGGGGAGATGGGTGGAGAGTGGAGCACACGTTTATGAGGAGGGGTTATGCAGCTAGGTTGGACCGTATATATATATAACTCGAGAGATTACAGTAGACAGTGTAATGACAATACATTTAGGTTTTTTGGACCATCGAGCCGTTTTGGCAGAGGTGGCATGGGACGGGATGGTTCGTAGGTATGTGGGTTATTGGAAACTGAATGTCAGGTTACTTCAGGGGGAAGTGGAGGGGGAGGGGTTGGTTTTTAGAGAATGGTGCTGGCACCTCTGGGAGGCGCACAACAAAGAGGAGGATGTATTGGATGTATTTCCGATTAAGGAGTATTATCAGCATAGAGGACGGGATGAGGCATGGTGGAGGTTTGGTTTACAAAAATATTTTGAGGGGCAGCTCAATGATTTTTATAAAGGGGGTGGGGAGGCTAGATATGGGGAAATAGAGGTTTTAAGGGGAAGATTGAGGGATATACAAAATTCTCGTTTTGATGCGTTACGTGTAAGGGAAGGATTAGAGGAGGTCCTATGGGGAGACAAGCCGTCAGGATGCATCTTGAGGAGATTTAGGGAAAGGCAGCAGATAACTAAGATTATGGGATTAGAGGTGAGTCAAGGGGGAGGGGGGCTATAGGGTGGGGCAGGAACTTACAACCACCGATGGAATGAGTAATTATGCGGATTATTGGTTCAGGGAGAATTTTATGCAGGGGAAGGGTGGAGGGAGGGAGAGAGAGATTATAGGGAAAGGAATTCAGGGTATTTTAAGGAAGGAGGAGAGAGAGATGATAGAGGGTAGAATCAGTGAGGAGGAGGTGGGGGGGTGGTAATGAGTTTGAGTAGGGATAAGGCACCAGGGATTGATAGAATTCCTAATGATTTTTATATTACACATTGGAATTGTCTGAAGGAATGTCTAGTCTCGTTGCTTAATTGTATGAAGGACGTGGCAGCCTTGGGGAAATCGCAGGGCACGGGGGTAGTTGTTTTGGTTTACAAAGGAGGGGGGGAACCATGGGTGCCTATAGGGCGATCTCTTTCATGTGTGCTGATTATAAAATTTTCGCGAAGGTTTTAGGTAATCGCATGAAAAAGGTGCTTGACCGTGTTCTACATAGAGGACAGTGTGGGATCCCAGGTTGAAGTATGCGAGAGGGGCATGGGAGAATTAGGGATTTTTTGGAGGATAGACAAGGTGGGGGGAATCTTGGGGGTTGGAAGCAGGCTTATGACTGTGTGGCTAGACGTATGTTGTGGAGTATTTTACAAAAAACAGGGTATTGGGGATGAGACTGTGCGATGGGCAACTACTTTGTATACGCCTGCGAGGGTCAGAATACAGGTTAATGGGAAGTTAGGTTTGCAGGTGCAGATGGGGAAGGGTTTGCGACAGGGTTGTCTCTTGTCTCAAATCCTTTTTGCATGCATGCAAGACTCTTTTTATAGGCTTATAGAGAAAGGAGTGTGGGAAAGGGGAGAGGAGGGTCCTGGCAGATGTGGATTTGTGGGATATGTGGATGACACCACAGTTTTGGTGGGAGGGGAAATAGAATTAGGGAATGTGGGACGTATAATCAAGATCTTTGATGGGGCGACAAGGATGAGGGTTAATGAGGCAAAGTCAAAGTTATTGGAAGTAGGTACGTGGGTGGGTGGGGGTTTTGGAGGAATTGCATTGGTGGAATGTAGTGGATAGAATTAAGATCTGCGAGGTTGTGTACATGGCGGATGCTGGGGAGGCACAGAAAATAAACTCTAAGGATGTTTTGAGTAGAGCGATCTGCAGGATGCAAGGGTGGAGGGCCAGGGATATAACACTGCAGCAGAGGGTGGTGGTAGTAAACACACTTGTGTATAGTAAAGTGTGGGGAGTAGCAGAAGTATATCCTCTGAGGTCGTGTGATATTCAGGAACTGAAGATGGTGGTTTTGAGGTATGTGTGGGGTTATGGCAGGCCATGGCTAAGGAAGGAGGTGGTGATGACGGGCATGCGGCAGGGTGGGCTGGGTCTTATACCTTTGGACACACGAGTGAAGGCAGTGTATGTGAAGCAACGGTACCTGAGGGCAGGAGGGGAGAGGGGTATAAGGTTGGGAGAGGTCATGGAGGATGTGAGGAAATGGTGGAAGGGGAAGGCGTTATTGGTGTGTGAAGATATGGTGCGTAATTTGTTGACAATATGGGATGCAAGAAAAGTAAGGGTCAGTAAGCTGGGGAGGACAGATAGGCAGGGTGGGGTGCTACAGGGTGTAGCTACATATCCCATGTATGATTGGAGGGGCATTTAGGAAGATTTTAGGAAGATTAGATTAAAGCCGAGGGTTCGTGAAGTGGTATATAGGTTTTTTATGGGAATTCTAGCTTCAAGGTCGGTGCTATATCGAATAGGGTATGTAGGTGATGGCACTTGTTTACATTGTGGGGAGGAGGAGACGGCATTTCATGCTGTATATTTTTGCGAGAACTTGGCGATTGTAAGGAAATGGTTAGCGAGGGTATAGTTGTGGGGGGGGGAGAAGCATTTCGACTTTGAGGGCTTTGCTTTTTGATGTGGGCGGGGTTTCTAAGGACATTCGGAGGGCAGTGATGTATGTGGTGGCAGATTTTTTGTATGTGTCTTGGGGTATGAGGGAGGTAGTGGGCGAGTGTAGGGTGTGGGCGCTTGCGGCGAGTGTGTATGGAACGGTTTGTAGGAATAGGCTATTATATGGGAGGTTCTGGGTAATTAGTTTTCCTTTGGGTTATCGTAATCTGACGGTAGGCAAAATGTTAGGGTTGGGGGTAGGTTAGAGCTGGAATGGGTTGTTTTCCCATGGAGAGTGGAATGTGGAAAGTGTGTGTGGTAGTGGTGTATGTGTGTGTACTGTCTTCAAGCATGAGTGGGGGCACAGGGGAAGTGAACTGAAGACATATGGGTGATATCCTGGAGTTTTGACTTAATGACTTTAGGTAAGGATGTGAGTATGAATAGGGAGAATGAGGTTGGTATAGTGTCAGGGGATGGCAGGGGGGGCTTTCTGAGGTGTCTTGGACCTTGATGTTGGTTTTTTATGATGTGGACAAATCTGGTTAATATAATTGACTACAGAAAATTTTTTATAATCAATTTGATTATGGCGATATCGGTGTTAGAAACTAAACTGTTTACATGTTTATATCATATATTTGCTGTTTAATTTGCTTTATGTAGTTGGTTTTTTTTTTTTGGAAGCCTAGAGGCTTTTTTTTTTTTGCCTTTACCATATTTATGGTGGAGGAACCGCAGTACCATGGTATTTTTTTTTTTTGTTTTCATATTCCAATGTAATGTATTTTGCTTACTTTTGGAAAGCTTCATATATGTGTTAGGGTTAACATATTATATTGTGCACTCTTGTAGTTGTAAATCATGTTTGGTTTTTTTCAGGTAGGGTGAGGAGGTTTGACTGGAGTAGGAGAGGGTTGAATTTTGAAGGATGCGACGGTATCACACATATTATGCTCTTTTGAGCTGGTACCATATGATGTCAAGTCATGGTAATGAATATCAGGTTTCACTTTGGTTTTTAGTTGTACAAGAATATGTATCAAAATTTTCCCCGAGTTGGTTTTTTGTTTGTGTTTTTCTTTAAACTTTTATTACATGACAGTAGAATTTTCATGAGGAAACTTTTTTTTTGTCTGCGTACGCGCAGAGTTAAAAATGTGCAGTGCGTTAAATTTTGTGACACTGTTTGCTCTTATATAGTATGTGACGATCCGATACCGTGTTCTTGTATTAATATCATTTGTGATGTGAGAATAGCAGTCGGTCTTTTATAATTATTGTGATGTAGTTAACAAAATGAACAATGGTGAGATGATGTACAATATGGTGAAATGGAGTTAAAAGGGGGGTTAGGTTTTTTACTGTTTGATTTTTCACTGACTGCCTTTCTTCAGTGTGTATCATGTAATTTTAGCAGATGGGAAGGGGGTAAGAGGTTTGTTTTTTATTTTCATTAATTACATGTTCTTATTTGATTAAATGGCTTTAGTATTAAATGCATAATGCATCTATAAATTTGCGTGAAGTGTATAGATTAGACATATTACTGAATCTAAGATTGTATAAATTTTATATATAGCATAAGATGTTTTGTATTGTGTAAAAGTTATTGTTGGTCCATTTTTTTGGACAAATTTAGATATTTTGTACATAGTGTATTCTGTTGGTTTTTTATATATAAATTTTATAAAATGTAAGTTGATAAATGCTAAGATCTGTTAGCTTGTACGTACTGTCAAAAAATAACATGATTCTTTTTGATTTAGGTTATAAACGTTGTCATGTCATGTATATATGTACATAGCTTCAGGCTAAGTACATGAAAGGGCGGGTTGCCACTATTATGTGGCTGCGAGGGTTTATCATCCTGCACATGGAAGGGGTTGAGTGAGGGGCTACTAGTGTGTAAAAGTTTTAGTTCAATGGATTAGGCAGATTTTGTGGTGAGTTTTTTTTACATTTTATTTAAAACATACAATACATTATATAAATAAAAGTGTACACTATCAGATCATACATAGCCAATATAAATTCTTCATTATCTAAACACACTGTACATTTTACTTTGCCCGTACACAAAATTTCCCTTGTCACCTGTACAGTTCATCCCTGAACACTTGTGCTAAATACAAGTTTATACAATATTAGGCATGACAGCAATCAAAAACAATGCAATATTCAGTAATATGTCAAATATATACACTTCACTCAACTTATAGATGTATTATGCCATTAAACATAATTCCATTAAAACAATATAAGACTGTGTAATTAATACAAAATAAAAACAATCCTCTTACCCCTTCCCATCTGCTAATTACAATATACACACTGAAAAACTGCATTCAGTAAAAATTCAAACAGTAAACCTAACCCCCCCCCTCTTTAACCCCATTTCACCATATTGTACAGCAACTCACCATTGTTCATTTAATTAACTACTCGACAATAGTTATAAAAGCCTACTGCTATCCTAACATCACAAGTGATATTAATACAAGAACACAGTATCGGATCTTCCACATACAGTATAATAACAACAGTGTCAACTAAAAAAACTCACTGCACATTTAACTCTGCGAGTACACAAACAAAAAATTCCTCATCACCTGTACAGATACATCTATCAAATAATATACATTGCAATATGCTTTAATAGACAATTAAATACACGTCACTCCACAGATAGATGTATAATACCATTATAGAGAAATCCCCAAACCCCCTTTTCATCTGCTAATTACAAAATACACTCATACAAGTACTTAAGTAAAAGTCCATACTTTATAACCATCATCCCAATTCCTTAATTACAAAGGGAACATGCACCAATTCTCAAAAATTATCCGAAAAAACTAAAAACCCTCTATGCACAGCCTACCATATATCGCTGGTGATAACAAGACGTACACCGCTACTGCAAATCATTAACCACTCCCGTTCCAACAAAATATGTTGCAAATTATATATTTACATAAAATAATACCTTTTTATAATGCTATACGAAATACACTTAAATTACAATTGAAACATAAAGTAACGAAAAGGGAACATACAACAAGCACGTATTTAATATATAAAAACTTAACTTCATATACACCAGATTATATTATCTTTGTACAGCGATCGACACCATGCCTAACCCTTCTAGGGTAGGGTAGGTGCCTGAGCCCGAGCATTTAGCTCATAAGACTGTCATTCCCATTAGTCCCCTTGGGGCGGGGATGGCAGACCAGAGAGGCCTAGCTTGTGGCTAGGCCTGGGGACAGTTGGTCCCAAAGATGAGGAGGTACTTGTGCCTCCTCCCATGGGAGACTTAGGTCTCAGACACTCCCTAAAGAGGGAGCCAAGGCCGGGCCACCACTTGGACAAGGCCCGGGCCGGGAGAATACCGGCTAATCTTTAACTAACTTTGTACAGCACCTTTGAAGACAAAAGGAGAATCCAGACAGACTTATGTCATGCCTTGTGTCACCTCATACCATCAAACACAAATACTGTACGAAGTACCCTCACACACCTTTTACACACAATAATGTAGTGCAACAACACTACTTATATATTTTATTCAAAACCGTCTAAAAACAATGTCAAAAACATATTTTACACAACCACCCAGACCACACACACACCACAAAAGAAACATATTTGTCATATTACAAAACATACCTCACACGCTAATACCTAACACACTTCCACACTCAAGAAACTAGCCCGCCGCTACCCCTTACTTTATACTTAAATCTCCTTCAACCTGAATCTACGATAACCTTCAGTAAATGCTGTCTCCCATCTTCCTCCATAAAGATCCCTATTGCGACACTTAGTTCTATATATTGTAGCCCCTATCACTTTTATCCTTTCCTCTACACCCACCTCCCTCATAGCCCAAGATGTATAAATAAAATCAGTAGCCACATACGCAACCGCATTCACCACCATCTGACTCCACCCACCTATATCTAAACTTAACACCCTCAACACCTGTAACCCTTCCCCACCCACTAACCTAACTACCCTACTTAATCATACCCTCACATCTTCTAAACAAGTACAAAAGTACACTGCATGAAATATAGTTTCTGGACATCCACACGCTTTGCACTCCCCACCCTCCCTTAATCTCCTATTAAATAACACAACCCCAGGCTTCAAGATCCCATTTAAAACCTAAACATAACCTCCCTAACACCTGGTTTTACACGTAGTTGCTGAAGACATTTCCATATAGAATCCCACGCATACATAGGGTATACCCCCTCAACTTCGGTCACCACAGACCCACCCCCCGCCCTCTCAAGGACCTTTAATTTAAGCTGATCCGGATCCCTCACCGTCAGTAAAACTCGCAACATAGCCTCTCCAAACATTAAATCCCTACCCCTCCACCACCGTTGCATATCCTTGCGCAGTCTTTCAAGCCCCCATCCCCCCCTCCTTCAAATGCCCCCTTTTTAAAAACACACTCAACATACGCTTTTCAAGAGGTATAAGCCCCAGCCCCCCTTGGCTAACGGGAAGCGACACCACCCCTCTACTTAGCCAGTCACAACTCGATCCCCATATAAATCTGAATACCCGCAGTTGCAACCGTTCCACCTCACACCATCTCAACGGGTATATTGCCACTGCATGCCATAGCTTGCTATACAACAGGACATTCGTGACTATTACCCTCTGATACAATGTTCGCTGCGCTGCCCTCAAACCACCCAATCTTTTCAAAACCCCATCCACGGTGCGCCTTGAATTTGCCTCTTGTGCATCCCTATCATTCCGCATGTACACTATCCCACATATCAACAGCTGATCCACCACACTCCACCCACCCTCTACAGTCCCACTATTATGTACTCTATCCCCTAGATCCAGATACTTGGACTTTACAACATTAATTTTCATCCCCATAGCCTCACCAAAAACGTCTATCACCCTTCCTACCTTATGTAAATCCCTCACATCCCTCACCAAGACAGTCGTATCATCCACATAACCCACTATACCCGCTTCCCCTTCTCGCGCAATACCAACCCTCTCTCTCGCTATACTCCACCTAACTGCTCTATAAAAGGGTTCCTGAAGACATGCAAACAATATTTGCGACAGAGGGCATCCCTGTCGCAAACCCCTTCCCATCTGTATGCTAACACCTAGTCTTCCATTAACCTGTACTCTCATAACTGCACCCAGATACAAAGTTTTTGCCCAAGAAACAATTTTCCTCCCGAAACCCAACCAATGCATGAAACTCTATAATGCATCCCTCTCTACGCTATCGTAAGCAGCTCTCCAATCCAAAGCCAAAACACCCCAGCCCCTCTCCCCCCTCAGCTCTATAAAATTCCTAACAACTCCATGCCCTTCATACATTGACCTACCCGGTATTCCATATTGTCCTCTATCAATTACTTTACCTAACACCTGTTTGATTCCATTCCCTAATATCCTTGCAAATAACTTATAATCACCACACATAAGCGATATTGCACGGTAATCCTCTACCGTGGTCTGTCCACCCTTCGGCACTAATACAACAACAGCAGTCCTTTGCTGCTCACCCATTTCCCCATCTTCCTTCATTACATTGAACAATCTGACTAAAAATCTTTTCAAAACTTCCCGGTTCTTAACATAGAAATCATTAGGCAACATAACCTCCCATTTCCCTTAAAGCAGCATCTCGTATACCCACATGTTGTGCATATGACCTAAACCATGCATTGAGATATCCACTCATACCCTCAGTCGACATTAATACCTGCCCCTCCCTATACCCTCCCATCCCCACATGAACAGTTAATCCCATCATCTCCATAGCCGCTCTTCTCTTACGCTGTCCTCTCAACACACACGCAAAAGGCCTATCACCCCATAGCACCTCCTCCAGCCTTGCCAAAACTCGTGCACCATCAAATCTTTCATTTAGCAAATTCCTAATACTCTCCTTTAATCCCTCAATATCTCCCACCGGATAACTAACACTCCCACGTTCGTAGCAAGCTCTTAACATCCCCTCAAGATAAGATTGAAACTCATACTTTAACCTATTATATTCCCTCCCACTACGTACATAAAAATCCTTAATACTTGAATTCGCCACCGAGTCCCACCAACTAACCAGATCACCATTCCCAGGCGCCTCTGCCTCCAACCCCTCTCAAAATTGTTTAAATGACTGTCTAAAATCTTCTTCCTGCAACAACATTACATTTAACTTCCAATACCCCATACACCTTCGTGGCAACCCCTCCCAACCTAAATCCACCAAATCACCCCTATGATCAGAAAATACCACATCCAACACCCTCACACTATGTATTACTACCGTTCTGGGGACGTACAAACGATCGAGCCCAGCAGCATACCCACGCCTAATAAATGTGTGCTCAACCTCACCCCCCCCCACAAATATCGATCAAACCCACCCCAGATAACAATTCTCCCAATATTCCCATATAACCCCTCCCCCCTCGGTTCCACATCCTTACGTCTTATCACACAGTTCCAATCACCTCGTATCACGGCTACCCCCGGCAATCCACACAAATAGTAAACCAGCACATCCCTCACAAATTTATTCTTAACTAACGTACATCACCCTCTACCGGGCCATACACACACACCAACGTCATCTGTACCTGACCCCATAATCCATCCACACGTATCACCCTCCCCTCCCCCCCTTCACAATGCCTGACAACCAACGGGCTAGTTTCCTTTACCAAGATAGCCACACCTCCTTTCAATCTGACTGCATGCTCAACATACACCTTATATCCATCCACCTTCAGCTCATAACCATGTCTATAATTGTGCTCCTGCAAGAACACAACATCAACACCATGATGCACCAAAAACTCCCTAAACCACTCACACTTTCTCTGCGACCTCAAACCATTGATGTTCAATGTCAAGCACTTAAAACCGACAAAGGGGGTTTCCCTCTTGACACTACCGTTTTGTCACCTGATCGCCTCATTGCACCCCTATCCCCCCCCCTTTTGCGCACTCTTACCCAACCCCTGTCCCTGAGTGCTTTTTGAACACCTTTGCATGGCATCCGCCCATGTTTTCTTCCCTGAACGTTGTGCGGGCGTAAGCACTTCATCTGAATCATAAATCGCTGCTGCGTGCTTTTGCATTGCACCTTCGACCTGCATCCCATCATCCTGCTCATCATCATGATGAACCTCTACCTCCACCGTTTTCACCAACAAGGCAGCCTTGTCACACACCTTAGGACGAACTACCTTCGCCCCGCCGTCCTCTACAGCAAACCCAAGATCCAGGTCCGTGCCATCTTCCTGACAAGGGCGCTTGTTGCCCAAAATTTCCACAAATGTCGTCATTATCGATGTTTCCTCCTTGCTGTCATTTACTTCCGCGATGATCTCCTCCAGCACTTGAACCACATCCAATGAAGGGGAGTCCCCTGCACTCGTAGCACCTGCCATCTTCTCCACTTCTCTGTCAACCTCCTCACTCCATGACACACTCTGCAGAGGCAGTGTCAAAAAAGGCTGCTCTTGATCCACTCTCCTCAACGTCTCTTCGTTGTTGCTGGTCGTTGTCTCCACGTCCTCTACCACATTGCGCTGCCAGGTGGTCATACAACCCACACAAACGACAAGTGCGTCGCTGCCCTGCGTATGTCACAAATACCTGAGTTCTGAAGTCGTCCATCACCACATACGACGGTATAGGATGTTGTATCGTCATCTTCACAGAGTACGTACCCTCAGGTATCCCCATATACGGACCAGCTGACCACCTTCCTGCAGTGACCGTGTGTATCGTCTCGTATTTACTCATGGCGATCCGTATGTCAGATGCATCCCCCTCGAATGGCACATTCCTGATCTTCACCGAAGTGTAATAATTTGATACATCATGTATCCTCACCGTCACAGCATGACTCACAGGTATGGCCACTTCCTGGAACTTGTTCACCACAGCCTCGTACACACTCGGCGAGTTGAATTTAAGAAATATTCTCTTCGTGCCATTCAGTGCAAGTCCACAAATCTCTTCATTAGCTATGCCGTAGGTTTCTGTGATTATTGCTGGTAGAAGTAACTCCATAGACGGCCCCGTTACAGCTCCACTGGTTAATTCAATACAGACTGCATTAACCTGACGGTAACAAGCCTGCGCCATGTTGTGAAAATATTACTGCAACCAGTCAACACCAGGGGGCAGCAGCAGCACACATCCTCTCTACTCAAGGGTTGAGAGACGAATGATGAGATTGTAATTGTGTAAGTTTTGTTTTTGGTCTATTTTTTGGTCAAAAACAGTTTTTATGTGTATATTTTGTACTATGTTTTTAAATGAAAAAAAAAATCAACTTTTATTCTGGTCAGAGACACCCTGATTTCAGTTTAGTTCCACATATAAGTCATACATATTTTTTGGTAATTGGATAATTATTACATTGACTGTCAGGGATTTTTTTGTATATTTTATTGAGAGTACATCTTGTACAGACAAAATACATATATATAGTATAACACTGTGGAGAACAATAAGTATATACATAAATTATCACACACGCACACGTTGTTGGACACAGGAGAAGCAACCCGTCACAGACAAAAACAAAAAAGAAAGACCATCAAACACACTATACATCACTCAAGCCACCTATCAGTATATATAAGAAAAGCATATGAAATTATCACACCATACTCATGTAGGTGTAAGTACAAGAAACAGCACACACACATATATTATTGTAAAAGAAACGCACATTCCTAATAAAAAAAAAAACCTTTCCTGGGAGTAAGTCTTACAGAAGTATCTGTATCCGCCGGAGTTACACACACCTCCGCGAAATACACTGGCCACAATTACTAAATTATCATATTGTTGTACACATACATAGATATATCATCATGCATAGTAAAGGCTATCAACAAATCAAGTTCACAGCACAGGCTTCCATAACCTAATGCGAACACATAAATAAAAACTACTCTATCACAACCTTTTCACTGTACAAAAGTCAACACGCAAAGCAAAGGCACACAAGAGACACTAGCAAGTTGCAAATTCAGTCTCTCCAACACTCCTTACCCCCCATCTCCTCCCCCATTTGGGCAACTGCCCACTTTCTCTCATCATTACACATAACCCTGACACAGTCTTCTAGCCGTACATGAGCATATAACCTGTCACAGCGCGACAGTTTCACAATCACCCAAGCATTCTTACAGCATGCATGCGTACATTACCTCTAAAAAAATATACACCTCCACCCTCTAATATATGTGTGATGGTAAGTGACCAAGCAAGTGCAAGGTCATATATACATAGAGAGTAATGCAGTCATCATCCCGTGGGACACGTACACAAAAGTATAAACCGATAATCCCCACACCCAAACTGGATGTGGGGATTATCGCTTTATACATCACACTTACATCCTAACACCTACTAACCACACTGAATCATCCCTTATTCACGTCTAAGCCCATACCACACACACAGACACACACACACACACACACACACACACACACACACACACACACACACACACACTATGTGGCAACAAAATGCAAGGAGGCAGAGGAGAGGTTTGTTCCCAAGGGAAACAGAAATAATGGGAAGAACAGAACGAGTCCTTGGTTCACCCAAAGGTGTAGGGAGGCAAAAACTAGGTGTACTAGAGAATGGAAAAGGTACAGAAGACAGGGAACTCAGGAAAATAAAGAGATTAGCCGAAGAACCAGAAACGAATATGCACAGATAAGAAGGGAGGCTCAGCGGCAATACGAAAATGACATAGCATCGAAAGCCAAGACTGACCCGAAGCTGTTGTACAGCCACATCAGGAGGAAAACAACAGTCAAGGACCAGATAATCAGACTGAGGAAGGGTGATGGGGAATTCACAAGAAACGACCGGGAGGTATGTCAGGAGCTCAACACAAGATTTAAAGAAGTATTTACAGTGGAAACCAGTAGGACTCCAGGAAATCAGAGCAGGGGGGTGCACCAGCAAGTGCTGGATGAGGTACATATAACCAAGGAGGAGGTGAAGAAGCTGCTATGCGAACTTGACACCTCAAAGGCGGTGGGACCAGACAACATCTCTCCGTGGGTCCTTAAAGAGGGAGCAGAGATATTGTGTGTACCGTTAACAAAGATCTTCAACACATCATTTGAAACTGGGCAACTCCCCGAGGTATGGAAGATGGCAAATGTAGTCCCAATTTTTAAAAAGGGAGACAGACATGAGGCACTAAACTACATACCTGTATCACTAATGTGTATAGTATGCAAGGTCATGGAGAAGATCATCAGGAGGAGAGTGGTGGAGCACCTGGAAAGAAACAAGTGTATAATTGACAACCAGCATGGGTTCAGGGAGGGAAAATCCTGTGTCACAAACCTACTAGAGTTTTATGACAAGGTGACAGATGTAAGACAAGAGAGAGAGAGGGGTGGATCGACTGCATTTTTTTGGACTGCAAGAAGGCCATCGACACAGTTCCTCACAAGAGGTTACTGCAAAAGCTAGAGGATCAGGCACACATAACAGGAAAGGCACCACAATGGATCAGAGAATACCTGACAGGGAGGCAACAACGAGTCATGGTACGTGACGAGGTGTCATAGTGGGCGCCTGTGACAAGCGGGGTTCCACAGGGGTCAGTCCTAGGACCTGGGCTGTTCTTGGTATATGTGAATGACATAACGAAAGGGATAGACTCAGAAGTGTGCTTGTTTGCGGACAGTGTGAAGTTAATGAGAAGAATCAAATCGGATGAGGATCAGGCAGGACTACAGAGACCTGGACAGGCTACAAGCCTGGTCCAGCAACTGGCTCCTTGAGTTTAACCCTGCCAAATGCAAAGTCATGAAGATTGGGGAAGGGCAAAGAAGACCGCAGACACAATATAGTTTAGATGGCCAAAGTCTGCAAACCTCACTCAAGGAAAAAGATCTGGGGGTGAGTATAACACCGAGCATATCTCCCGAGGCGCACATCAATCAGATAACTGCTGCAGCATACGGGCGCCTGGCAAACCTATGGATAGCGTTCCAATACCTCAGTAAGGATTCGTTCAAGACTCTGTATACCATTTACGTCAGGGCCATACTGGAGTATGCACCACCAGTTTGGAATCCACACCTAGTCAAGCACGTCAATAAATTAGAGAAAGTGCAAAGGTTTGCAACAAGACTAGTCCCAGAGCTACGGGGATTGTCCTACGAAGAAAGGTTGAGGGAAATCGGCCTGATGACACTGGAGGCCAGGAGGGTCAGGGGAGACATGATGACGACATATAAAATACTGCGCGAAATAGACGAGGTGGACAAAGACGGGATGTTCCAGAGAAGGGACACAGACACAAGAGGTCACAATTGGAAGTTGAAGACTCAGATGAATCAAAGGGATGTTAGGAAGTATTTCTTCAGTCATAGAGTAGTCAAGCCGTGGAATAGCCTAGAAAGTGAAGTAGTGGAGGCGGGAACCATACATAGTTTTAAGACGAGGTATGATAAAGCTCATGGAGCAGGGAGAGAGAGGACCTAGTAGCAATCAGTGAAGAGGTGGGGCCAGGAGCTATGACTCGACCCCTGCAACCACAAATAGGTGAGTACAAATAGGTGAGTGAGTACACACACACACACACACACACACACCTACACACCTACAACAGGCCTAGTGTCTAATCGACATATGCCTAGGACAAAATGGTAACTAACACGCACACACACACACACACACACACACACTCACACACACTCACACACACACTCACACACACATACACACACCTGAGAGGACGGAAAACCAGAGATCTGGTAGACGAACCAGGGAGGAAAGACTGGGAGTTAGAGCTCCAAAAAAGGGAGGAAGAGTGGGGAAGGAAGATAGTAGAGCTTGGTAAGAAAATGGAGGAGCGGATAGCTGAAGAGTGCAGGAAGTGGGAAGTACAGGTCTTGGCAGCAGAAGCTAGGATACAGTGCTTAGAAGAGAAACTGCAAAACCTGAAACAGATTAGAGAGACAAATGACAATTCAGATGTGACATCAGGAAATTCAAAGTCAGGCGCAGACAAGGGGATGGTAAGCAACAACGGAGACATGCCGTACACGAAGGCCCTATCAGACCCACGTGGGGCCAGGGAAAAGACGATGAGCACACTGAGATCAAACGACAGGTCTGAAGACAATGAAGGAAATTCAAAGTCAGGCGCAGACAAGGGGATGGTAAGCAACAACGGAGACATGCCGTACACGAAGGCCCTATCAGACCCACGTGGGGCCAGGGAAAAGACGATGAGCACACTAAGATCAAGCGACAGGTCCGAAGACAATGAAGCAATGAAGGTTTGTTATATGCAGAGATTCTAACAGCCAACTGCAGTAGCAAGGGACAGCTGGTCAGGAAAGACAGTTCACTGAGAATAGAAGTTTCAGATATGACAGGGACTGAAGGCAAGAACATGTCAATGGAAGGAAATAAAATGCCTCAGAGGAAGCAGATGGAGACTCAGTGGGAGGAGGAAAGGGCGAGGTCAGTTTTTGTGTACGGGCTCCAAGAAGCCAAGGGGCCAACTTTGAAGAAATAAAACAGGAGGAGAAAAAAATGATTGAAGGCATCATGAAAACAATAGGGGAGGGCAATATGACCCAGGTGACAAATTTTCAGAGAATTGGGTGGTTTGCGAGTGGAAGGATACGGCCTGTCAGAGTAACTTTCAAGGAAGAATCAGTTCGAACCAGGATTCTGCAAGAGAAAGCAAGACTGAGGGACAAAGAGGGGCACCAGAGAGTATACCTCGACCGCGACAGAACACAAGAAGAAAGGACTACACTGAAAGAGAGGGTACAGAGACGCAAGGAGGAACGAGAAGCAATGAAAATGACCAGGACCCAGACACAGGAGGAAGGGCAAACACACCCCACAGAATCTCCCACCAAAAGACTCCACCCGCGACATTCCCAACGCAACTGAGCAACCTATACTACAACCCACTCACTGTTCCCTCTGCCACCAACCCCCATATCACAAACCTCACCCCAACAGCTGTCCCTTATGGGCATTCTGACCCCACCCCCATCAACACAAACCCCACCTACACCACAGCCCCATATAGGCCCCCACCAAGGCTCTCGCTCCCCCAACCCCAATATACTTTCATGACCACAATGATAGAAAAGAAACTAAAGGTTTGGTACACAAACGCGGATGGAATAACGAATAAACATGAGGAGTGGAATGAAAGAATCAGTGAAAAATCCCCAGACATCATAGCAGTCACAGAAACAAAACTCGCTGAGACAATAACAGACACAATCTTCCCAACAGGATATCAGATACTGAGGAAAGATAGAAGGAGTAGAGGGGGAGGAGGGGTCGCACTGCTCATAAAACACCGATGGGGATTTGAGGAAATGGAAGGCATGGACATGATTGGAGAAAGAGACTACATTGTAGGTACAATTCAGTCTAGAGAACATAAAGTAGTCATTGGAGTGATGTATAACCCACCACAGAACTGCAGGAGGCCAAGAGAGGAGTACGAAGAAAACAACAGGGTGATGGTGGACACACTGGCTGAGGTGGCAAGGAGAGCTCACTCGAGCAGAGCAAAGTTACTGGTAATGGGCGATTTCAACCACAGGGAGATCGACTGGGAAAACCTGGAGCCACATGGGGGTCCCGAAACATGGAGAGCCAAGATGATGGATGTGGTACTTGAAAACCTCATGCATCAACATGTCAGGGACACAACCAGAGAGAGAGGGGAGGATGAGCCAGCAAGACTGGATCTTGTGTTCACCCTGAGCAGTTCAGACATTGAGGACATCACTTACGAGAGGCCCCTTGGAGCTAGCGATCATGTGGTTCTGAGTTTTGACTATATAGTAGAGTTACAAGTGGAGAAGGTAACAGGAACTGAAGGGGACAGGCCAAACTATAAAAGGGGGGACTACACAGGTATGAGAAACTTCCTGCAGGAGATTCAGTGGGACAGAGAAATGGTAGGAAAATCAGTAAACGAGATGATGGAATATGTGGCAACAAAGTGCAAGGAGGCAGAGGAAAGTTTTGTTCCCAAGGGAAACAGAAATAATAGGAAGACCAAAACGAGTCCTTGGTTTACCCGAAGGTGTAGGGAGGCAAAAACTAAGTGCAACAGAGAATGGAAAAGGTACAGGAGGCATAGGACCCAGGAAAACAAGGAGATTAGTAGAAGAGCCAGAAACGAGTATGCGCAGATAAGGAGGGGGGCCCAGCGACAGTATGAAAACGACATAGCATCGAAAGTCAAATCTGACCCGAAACTGCTGTATAGCCACATTAGGAGGAAGACAACAGTCAAGGACCAGGTGATAAGGCTGAGGAAAGAAGGTGGAGAACTCACAAGAAACGATCAAGAGGTATGTGAGGAGCTCAACACGAGATTTAAGGAAGTATTTACAGTAGAGACAGGAAGGACTCTGGGGGGACAGACCAGATGGGGACACCAACAAGGAATACACCAACAAGTGTTGGACGACATACATACAGATGAGGAGGAGGTGAAGAAACTGCTAAGGGACATCGATACCTGAAAGGCAATGGGACCGGACAACATCTCTCCATGGGTCCTTAGAGAGGGAGCAGATATGTTGTGCATACCACTTACCACAATCTTCAACACATCCCTGGAAACTGGGCAACTACCTGAGGTATGGAAGACGGCAAATGTAGTTCCCATTTTCAAAAAAGGAGACAGAAAAGAGGCACTAAACTATAGACCTGTGTCATTGACGTGTATAGTATGCAAAATTATGGAGAAGATTATCAGGAGGAGAGTGGTGGAGCACCTGGAACGGAACAGGAGTATAAATGCCAACCAGCACGGATTCACGGAAGGCAAATCCTGTGTCACAAACCTTCTGGAGTTTTATGATAAAATAACAGAAGTAAGACAAGAGAGAGAGGGGTGGGTTGATTGCATCTTCTTGGACTGCAAGAAGGCCATTGACACAGTTCCTCACAAGAGATTAGTGCAGAAGCTAGAGCATCAGGTGCATATAACAGGAAGGGCACTGCAATGGATCAGAGAATACCTGACAGGGAGGCAACAACGAGTCATGGTACGTAATGATGTATCACAGTGGGCACCTGTGACGAGCGGGGTCCCACAGGGGTCGGTCCTAGGACCAGTGCTATTTTTGGTATATGTGAACGACATGACGGTAGGGTTAGACTCAGAAGTGTCCCTGTTTGCAGATGATGTGAAGTTAATGAGGAGAATTAAATCTGATGAGGACCAGGCAGGACTTCAAAGAGACCTGGACAGACTGGACACCTGGTCCAGCAAATGGCTTCTCGAATTTAATCCTGCCAAATGCAAAGTCATGAAGATAGGGGAAGGGCACAGAAGACCACAGACAGAGTATAGGCTAGGTGGCCAAAGACTGCAAACCTCACTCAAGGAGAAAGATCTTGGGGTGAGTATAACACCGAGCATGTCTCCGGAAGCACACATCAATCAGATAACTGCTGCAGCATATGGGCGCCTGGCAAACCTGAGAACAGCATTCCGACACCTTAGTAAGGAATCATTCAAGACACTGTACACCGTGTATGTCAGGCCCATACTGGAGTATGCAGCACCTGTTTGGAACCCGCACTTGATAAAGCACGTCAAGAAACTAGAGAAAGTACAAAGGTTTGCAACAAGGTTAGTTCCAGAGCTAAGGGGAATGTCCTATGAAGAAAGATTAAGGGAAATCGGCCTGACGACACTGGAGGACAGGAGGGTCAGGGGAGACATGATAACGACATATAAAATACTGCGTGGAATAGACAAGGTGGACAAGGACAGGATGTTCCAGGGAGGAGACACAGAAACAAGAGGCCACAATTGGAAGTTGAAGACACAAATGAGTCAGAGAGATAGTAGGAAGTATTTCTTCAGTCATAGAGTTGTAAGGCAGTGGAATAGCCTAGAAAATGACGTAGTGGAGGCAGGAACCATACACAGTTTTAAGACGAGGTTTGATAAAGCTCATGGAGCGGGGAGAGAGAGGGCCTAGTAGCAACCGGTGAAGAGGCGGGGCCAGGAGCTAGGACTAGACCCCTGCAACCACAAATAGGTGAGTACACACATGCACACACACACACACACACACACACACACACACACACACACACACACACACACACCTACAAGAGGCCTAGTGTCTAATCGACATGTGCCTAGAACAAAATGGTAACTAACTAACACACACACACACACACACACACACACACACACACACACACACTCACACTCACACTCACACACACACACACTCCCAGCGGTGAGCCCACTGGAACCCCGGATGACAGTCCCAATCCTTGCCCCAGCCATGACATCCCCCCCCCACTACAAAGCTAGTAAGATCCCAACAGTTATACCACGATAACCTGCGGGGAAGGCTCCCTCCCACCGCGATCCGTATATTTCCCTATTCCTGCAACCCGTCCTATAGTAAGTAGCTGCCATTACCCGTTTCCTCGCAACCCAATCCCCATTCCTATGCATACCCCACGACACGTACACAAAATCTACCATTAAATATGCCAATGCTCATTGCGAACTCTCTGGCACCCCTCCCATATCCAAAATCAGCACTCTCAACACTGGTATGCCCCCCTCCCACTCGTCTCACTAGCCTACTCATCCAATCTCGAACATTCCCCAAACATTCGCCAAAAAATACATCGCATGATATGCCATATCCTCTCCACCACACACCCCACACCCACTCTCCTTGACTACTCGTCTCACCCGTAGAACCGCTCCTGATGGCAAAATGCCATGCAGGAAACGGAACATAACCTCCCACACCCGAGGCCTGAGCTTCAACTTACGAAAACGACACCAAATATCTCCCCATCCATACATGGGGTATATTCCCTCCACTGGCACCACCACCTGGCTCCCAATTACTCTCGCCAACACCCCCACGTGGATCTTACCAGGCTCCCCTAGGACCATGAGGGTACGAAGCACCTCCTCACATTCTCTCAACTCTGCACCCACGTACCACCTCTTCACTCTCTCATACAGAAGCTTTAACCCCCCCACAACCCCCAACTCATACATACTCCCTTCGTAAGTAAACACATTTTACCCAACACCGCAGGTGCAATAACCCGAACCCCCCCGATGTTCCGGCAGCATTACCACCTCCCTCCTCAGCCAGTCACACCCGGAACCCCATATATACTTAAACACCCTCTTTAAGATACTTATAATTCCTTTCCCCATTATGGGGTAAACTGCCACCACGTGCCAAACCTTACTGTATAGTAACGTGTTTACCACGATGGCCCTCTGCAACAATGTCAAATGGTACGGTCGCAAACTCCCCAATCTATGCTGCACCCGTTCCACAATACGCTCGGAGTTCACCTCTCTCGACCGCACTTGATCCTCCATAAACACTATGCCACATATCGTTAAGCTATCTACTACCCTCCACTCCACATCAGCATCCCAATCTTCCTGCCAGTTCCGATTTCCCAGCCATAATAAGCATGATTTCTCCACATTGACCCTCATCCCCGTAGCCTCCCTAAAAGTACAAATGACCTCTCCCACCCCTCTCAAACACGCACCCGTGCCCCTCGATACAATGTCTCCACCCATTCCACAACTTCCTCCCCAAATCCCTGCTTGAGAAGGATCCGCCACAATGCCTCCCGTCCCGCACGGTCATATGCTCCCTGCCAATCCAAAGCAAGTAAGCCCCCCTTTTCCCTCAAACCCTCCCACAAACTCCCTAAGACGTCCATGGCCCTCGACCATAGATATGCCAGGCAACCCGTATTGCCCTCCCGATACGACATGCTCCACGACACATTTCAGGCGATTACCCAGTGTTTTTGCAAATAATTTATAATCCACACATAGTAAAGAAATTGCCTGATAATCCTTTAGGGTATTCTGGACCTCTCCCTTCGGGACCAGAACAACTACCGCTTTGGCTTGTAATTCCCCCAACACCCCCTTCTCCTTCATGATATTCATTAACTCCACCAGGAATCCACTCATCAACTTCCAATTCTGCAGGTAAAATTCACAGGGCAATCCATCTATCCCCGGAGCCTTTCCTGTACGCATACTCACCAATGCCCGCCAAGCCTCGCCCTCGTCTATTTCCCTACCCAGCGCTACTTGATCACTACGCCCCAATGAACATGGCACTAGCTCACAGACACTACGCAAAGCCTCACTCCCACTCCACTACTCCCCAAATACTGCTCATACCATGCATCCGCATAACCACTCATTCTCTCTGTCGTCCGCAACACTTGCCCTACCCAATAGTCCCCCACTTCAGAGTGGACGACTAACCTACCAACCTCAGTGGCTTTCCGACGGTGCTGCTGACCCTGTAAAACACACGCTGATGGTCGATTGCCCCACAACACCTCCTCAACCCCCGCTGCACATGCATCACATTAAACCGTTCATTTTGCAGCTCACGAATCCTTCCCTTCAACGTTTCTATCTACTCCACAGGATATACTCCCCCATGTCCACCTCTTCCATAGCAATCCCTCAACCTACCCTCTAGGTACTGAAGGAGCCCATACGATTGTTACGTTATGCGTTTCCCTTCCCTTAGTCACGCCGTCCCACCACCCCAGCAAATCCTCTACACCCTGCCTTTCCTCACTGAGCTCTGCCCACAATGCCTCGAAGCCTCCCTGCCCCTCCTCATCACCCAAAATCCTCGTATTTAGTTTCCAATAGCTCTTGCACCTCCTGGCCAGCCCATCCCACCCCAGGTCAACCACAACCGCCCTATGATCTGAATATTCCACCTCCACCATCCGTGAGGACTCTACTTTCACCTGCGTTGTGACGTACACCCGATCTAGCCTCGCCACATATCCATGTCTAACAAAAGTGTGCTCCACCTCCCAAGCCCCACCCCCAAATACGTCACAGAGACACACATCTCTCAGAAGACCACCTAGGATAGTTGAAAAATGCCCTGCTCCACGCGGCTCTACATCTGCCCTGCAAATAACACAATTCCAATCCCCCCCCCACGATAGCAACAGGTGGTAAAGAACGGAAATAATAAATGAGCTCATCCCTCACGAAATCTGCTTTCAGACGTGCATCACTCTCTGCGGGTGCATACACACACACAAACGCCACTCGCTCGCCCATCCACCATCCATCCACTCTTATAATACGCCCTTCACCCCCCCCTTCACTTCTACTAACCACAAATGGGCTCACCTCCCGGAGTAGGACTCCCACCCCTCCCTTCAAGCGTCCTGTCTGCATCACAAAAGCCCTATATCCATCCACCTCCAATACACGCCCCACCTTGATATTGTGCTCTTGCACAAAAAAGGCATCCACTCTATGCCAGCACAAGAAACTTGCAAACCACGCATGCTTCACATCCTGACACAAACCATTAATGTTAACTGTCATACACCTTAGGCCAGCGGTGGTTTCTTCTCCCTGTGCTTTGACGCATTCTTCACAATGCCACCATGTCCTTTCGGACCTCCTTTATGCATGTCTCTACTGGCAGCCCTGACCCCTTCCTGGTCCAGCTCTGGGTCTGAACTCCCCGAGGGACCACCACCATCTTCTTCCACCACCACTACCTTGCCGGTCCTCTGTGCTGGAGTCAGGACATCATCCGAATCCAATGTCACAGCCTCACGCTTGCGCATGACTCCACCCGCTTCCATCTCCACCTCCTGTGATACCTCACGGTGAATCTCCACCTCCACCACATGTCCAACCTTCCCACCATCTGGGCACATTGCCCCGTGAGACACCACCAAGTCAATGGGCTCATTTTGCTGTCCACACAGGTCTGTAGCATTCCTCACATCAGCCCTCATCACCAACTCACCCGCCCCATCTGACTGGGAAAACAACGAGGTGAGCACCGTCTCCAAGACCTCATCGATGGCTTCCTTCGCCGAGCCATGCCGTCCCCCACCATCAGGCAAAATTGGTCCTACAGGGCTCCCAGCCACAGGGGCCATCATGTCCGCACCCGCCACTGATTCTGCTCGCTCCACCTCCTCACTCCACAGACGACCATGCCCACGTCCTTCCTGTAGCTCCAGAGCACATCCAAACTGCCCAGATTCCCCTGCAGCAACACTTTCCAGACCATGAAGTCGAGTCTGTCGTTCACAATACGCAGCAATGTGATCAAAACCACCACAACGCCTGCAGGTCCTACGTTGCCCAGCATAGGACACCATGAGCTGAGTCCTGAAGGTCTCCAACATAACATGTGATGGTATGGGGTGCCGTATCGTCATTTTTAGCGAAAACGTGCCCTCCGGGAATCCAACATACGCACCTTCTACCCACTTGCCGGGCTGTGCTAGGTGAACGGTCCCATAGTCCTTGAAAACATTGAGTATGTCAGTTTCATCTGCCTCGAAAGGTACATTTCGCACTCTAACCAAAGTATAATGCCTGGAGACGTCATGAAGGCGGACACTCACCATAGAATTGACGTCCATGCGCACATCCTGGTATTGCTCTAGCAGCCTCTCATAGACGCCGGTGTTCAACAACTTGACAAACACCCTGTATGTGCCATTAAGTGCTACACCATACAGTTCTTCATCCTGTATACCATACGTATCCTGGATGATTAATGGCAACAGCACGGGAGCAGCTTGTGGCGAAATCGCCCCGCGAACCATCTCAATGCCCGCAGTATTTACCCTCCTCCTCACACCCTGCCCCATATTGGAGAAAACAAGAAGTCTTCCAATCACCGAGAGAGGGCAGCAAGCGCACGTCTGCTCACACCAACACACGAGCAGAGAATCCCTATATATCATGGGCCTTTTGCTGTTTTATACTTTATGTGAATTTGGTCCATTGTGTTACCAAGCATGTCCACAGGTATTTTTTTTTAATTACTTTGGAAAAGGTGTTTGGAGACGTTATGCTCACTACGTAGGCCAAGAGTCCGATAGTATGGGCTGTTTATTGCATATATGGCGGTCTAAGATTTAGCTGCAGGTAGTTGTTAAATTAGACACATGTGCAAATCTTGGGTATCTTTATTGAGGAAACGTTTCGCCACACAGTGGCTTCATCAGTCCATACAAAGGAGAAACTTGAAGAACAGGAGGAGAATGAGATGATCAGTCCCACAACCTTGAGTTGATGTGGTCAGTCCATCAATTTGAAGCATTCATCTACAATCGTCGTAAGCTTCTGTCTTTTATGTGCGGGTTATTTGTATATCCTGTCAGACACTGCAACTTCTTGGGATCTTAATACTTGGAAATTCTTTGCTTGCCTAACCCTTGGGCACCACCTACTATTGTGTTATTTTATTTATTTATATGTTGTACTGTGTCTTTTTAAATAAAAATATAAAAAAAAGTTCATTTCCCTTCAATAACATTTTAAAACGTTTATTGCAATGGCTATTGATCTAGCCACTGGGGTTCCTAACGAGTAGTTCATAAGTTTCATTATCACTCGATAATTCAGTTTTATCTAAAATAACTAAATTAGATTTATCCCTTGTCGAGAGATGCAAGTTCTGATCGTTACTGAGCTTTAGTGAATCTTAAGGGGGCTGTAGGGCAAAATTCGTAACTCGTTTATTTACCGTCCGATTTTCTCCAGTTTTGGTGCACAAGACAAAGTGTTTTCACTCTTTCTTGAAAATATTTATCAAAAACATACCTCAAACAACAACTGAGAAAAGACTGATTTACTGAAAATGCCCTAGGGACAGAAGTCATTCTTATATGGGGCTACGTAAGGTTGTTTGGACACTTGGTGCCAAGAGAACAATGCTAATACTAATTTTGGCCGATAGATTTCCTCTAAAATACCTTATCGTTATTTCACAAAAAAATAAAGTTTGTTAGTTTCTGGAATATTGCAAAAAAATCTGCCCTTTACTCCCACATAACTCCCAAACTGAAAAAAAACAAGAATATTGTCCTAACTAAATCTAATGAAACACCACTACATCCCACTGACACAGCTAACAAGATAGACGACTTCTTCTCAACCATAGGATCTAATCTCGCCAATAAAATCCCACATACCAATGCCCATGCCAGGGACTACCTAGATGGGAATTTCCAAAATTCCTTCTATCTTGCACCAACTGAGCCCTCGGAAGTCACCGAGATTATAAAGTCACTTAAAAACAACTCAGGGAATCTGTCTAATGTCCCACCATTACTGTACAAGCGAGCGGCCCATATCATTTTGCATGCTATTTCATTACTTTTTAATAAGTCACTAGAAACTAGCACCTTCCCGAAGCTACTCAAGATGGCAATACATAAAGGTGGTGACCCTACAGACTTAAACAACTATAGGCCAATATCAAACTTACCATTGCTATCCAAAATCTTTGAGAAACTCGTGCACAGGAGACTATATTCATTTATAACAACACAAAACATACTCAACCCCTGCCAATTTGGATTCAGGAAAAATAAAAGCACTAATGATGCAATCATAAAAATACTAGAACTGTTTTACACAGCATTGGAAAATAAGGAATATCCACTAGGAATTTTTATTGACCTAAGAAAAGATTTTGACACAGTAGACCACGACATCCTACTCCACAAACTTGACCATTATGGTATGAGAGGCCATGCGCTTGCTTATTTCAAATCTTACCTTACTAATAGGTATCAATATGTCACCATTAAAGACACAGCATCAACAACACGGCCACTTGATACTGGAGTTCCGCAGGGAAGTGTCCTTGGTCCCCTGCTCTTCCTCATATACATCAATGATCTTCCAAACATATCCCAACACCTGAAACCCATTCTCTTTGCTGACGACACGACTTATGTCATCTCTCACCCTAATCTTGCCACCCTCAACACCATTGTTAACGAGGAGCTGATCAAAATATCGACTTGGATGACAGCCAATAAACTTACGCTTAACACTGACAAAACCTACTATATTATGTTTGGTAGCAGAGCAGGAGATGCACAAATTAACATTAAGATCGACAACACTCTAATTACCAGACATAATGAGGGCAAATTCCTAGGCCTATACCTTGACAACAACCTGAATTTCAGCACCCATATCCAACACATAACCAAAAAAGTATCCAAAACGGTTGGGATCCTCTCCAAGACACGATACTACGTGCCGCAAAATGCCCTTCTCACACTATACCACTCACTTATTTATCCATACCTCACCTATGCTATTTGTGCTTGGGATCAACTGCAGCAACACACCTAAAGCCAATAATAACCCAACAAAAAGCTGCAGTAAGAATAATCACTAAATCCCATCCCTGGCAACACACCCCCCCACTCTTCATAGATCTAAACTTACTCCCTGTTCAGTACATCCACACTTACTACTGTGCAATCTACATCTACAGGACCTTAAACTCCAATATCAACCTTGACCTAAAACGCTTTCTTGATAGTTGTGACAGAACCCACAGGCATAACACCAGACACAAACATCTCTACGACATTCCCCGTGTCCGACTAAACCTTTCCAAAAATTCCATGTACGTCAAAGGCCCTAAAATCTGGAACACCCTACCTGAGAACTCTAGAACTGCAGACACATTCATCACCTTCAAAACTACCATTAGAAAACATCTTATCTCCCTGATACACCCCATCAACTAACTACACGAATACCACCTGGTGGTTCACACTTACACTCACTCACCCATTTGACCATAAACAGAAATATTAATCTCAATCTTAAAATAATGAATCCTATGATACTCCAATACTGAAACTATGTACTGTGCCAAAACAAAAGCATTCACATTGCTAAACTCACAAACTAGTATTTAGTCACTTAGCCATAATACCAACTTACCTCATAATTTGTAATATTTTAAAACAAAGAATTAAACTTAGTCTGCCCGAAATGCCTAGCCATGCTAGGCATTCTTTTTTTTTTTTTTTTTATTTTATTTAAAACATGACATTACAAAAATATAATATATAAAACTCGTTTAAGGCTATAAATTAACACAATCCTACCTACAGCTAACATTACACACCACACTTACAACTCCGTGTGGGTACACCCCCCCCCCTCCCTGCTCCCTCATCCTATCACTTAACCCAAACCTGTTGGAGCTACCCAACAGAATTACATGATATGAACAACACTTTTATATACACATCCCTCGAAATTGTACTTAATAATCGACTGCAGACCATGCAATTCATTGCACTGAACAAATTGTACAGACATATTCCCCCCCACTAGTGGTTATCCAACCACCCCACTATTTACAACCTAACATGCTATAAACAATGAATGTTGCCTAATCTAATGTCACACAGCAATGATCAAAACATTAATTTATGTAATTGTCCTAATGGTTCAGTTACATAACAATATGTATTACACAACAATGGTGATATAGAAAAGTCACAAAGACATACAAAATGACTACAAAGCCATAGGTATAAACTTAGTCTCAAAAATCCAACACATGTAAGCTTCTACACATTTAAACATGCAATTCCAATGTTAAAAACAATAACAGCTTCAACTATGACATTCAAGCTCTATACAGCTTATATGGACATAACATAGTGCTATTGACAACAGTACAATACAACATAAAATATAACCATGACATAAGTAACACATGAAGACTGTGCCTAGCACGCACCTAACCACAAAAACCTATAACAACACTGTTACCCAACTTTATTTACACTATCTGACGTACATTAAAATCTTTACTCTCAAAACAAAACTGAAAATTGCAGATCACCAGTGATGAACAATAATGCACAGACATTAATACAAACATATCACATCATATCTCTGGACACCGTGCATGATCACAGCATCAACACTATGCAGTGCAAGGCACCTATAAAACAAGTTGGAGCAAATACATGCAATTATTATAGCAAAACTCCAAATTACAATGTCATTACCGTAAATCAATATTACCACACACAATATGTATAATAGGTGTATAGTCCATGTTACACAAAAAACTGGCCAGCTCCAAAGGTGCTAGCACCCGTGGTATACATATTATTCACTCACGCATCACTCATCCAACACTCACGCAAACATTTATTGTCTTCCATTACCAGGGAGGCGACCCTGTTTTCACCCATGACTTCCCTACCCCAGCAACACTTTCCAATCATACCCTCCCCTCCCTCGTATATTACAAGTCTAATAAAACCTGTAATGTAAAGTTGCCTATATCCCTCTGAAAAATCCTTCACCCACCTCCTCCCATAAATTTCCTTATTTCTACATACCGTTTTATAGAACGTTACCGCTAACACCCTCCTCTTCACCTCAGTAACCTGTTTCCCCCGCAATCCCCACACTACATAGATATAATCTGCCATAATGTATCCCACAGCTCTGATTACACTTTCCTCCCAACCCCCCACGTCGAGACTTAATGCTCTCAATACAGAAATTCCTTTACCTCCTATCCTATTTATCACCCTATTTAACCACCCCTTGACACTCCTCATTCCATCACAAAAATATACTACATGAAAAGCCGACTCCTCCACACCACATATCCCACACTCCCCCCTGTCAACGACTCGTCTATCCCGTAGAACCACACCTGACGGTAAAATGCCGTGCAGGAAACGATACATTACATCCCGAACACGAGGTTGCAACCTCATCCTACTCAACCTATTCCATATACTTCCCCATGCGTACATGGGGAAAATTCCCTCTACAGGTGCTACAACCCTCCCTGCTAACAATCTACACAACCTACCTATTTTAACCTTTGCTGGCTCTCGATCCCACGCCATAGCCCTCAAAACAGATTCACACTCATGCAACTCAACTCCTGTATACATCCGTTGCAATCTGTTATGGATCCTGGCCAAACCCCCCCCCCCCCACTTTCCCTCTTCACCTCCCTTTTAATGAAGACACATTTGACCCTCCGCTTTAAGTCCAGCAATCCCAACCCCCCCCTTACTTACAGGTAACATTACCACATCCCTTTTAATCCAATCACAGCTCGAACCCCACAAGAATTTAAAAACCTTCCTAAGTATGTTCGTTATTGCTGGCCCAGTTAATGGGAACACGGCTGCCACGTGCCATACTTTGCTATACAGTAAGATATTAATAACAATGGCACGCTGCACAAGGGTCAAATGATATGGTCGCAATGCACCCAAGCGTCCCTGAATCCTTTCTACCATCCTAATCGAGTTTTCCATTTGTGCCACAGTTAGATCGTCTGCATAAATCAGACCGCAAATTTTTAACGAATTCACTTGCCTCCTCACAACTGCACTACCCCAATCAACCCTACCGGCCCAAGCTCCTAACCCCATGACCATGGATTTATCTGAATTTACCCTCATACCAGTTGCCCCTGCGAACATTTGTACTACCCCGTCTAATGTGTCCATTGACATCCCCTCCCTGATCAGAACAGTTGTATCATCCACATACCCAATTAAAACTGGCCAAACCCTCGCAACCTCACACCCTGGTCCCTCTACGTGACACATACGCTGCTCCACCAATCTATAAAAGGGGTCCTGTACGCACGCAAACAATAATTGTGACATAGGACACCCCTGCCTAAGTCCCCTACCCATTACAATCTTCTCACCCAATCGACCATTAATCTGTACCCTCGCCATTGCACCTCCATACAACGCCTCAACCCAACCCACTATTTCTTCCCCAAACCCCTGACCCCTGAGGATGGCTTTCAATGCTTTCCGATCCACTCTATCGTATGCCCCTTGCCAATCGAGCACCACCAAACCTCCCTTCCTCCCCCCCCCCTTTTTGCCTCCACGAAATCCCTAAGTAACCCATGCCCCTCCACCATAGACCTCCCTGGCAAACAAAACTGAGTTTTTGATACTACCCGCCCCACCACACACTTGACCCGATTTCCCAAAATCTTCGCAAACAATTTATAATCTGCGCATAACAACGAGATTGCCCGGTAATCCCGAAGCGTATGCTGCCCCTTACCCTTCGGTACCAATACAATGACAGCCGTTGCCTGCTTCTCACCCAGCTCACCTCTCTCCTTCATGCAATTTAATAACCTAACCAAAAATGCCTCATTAATTCCCAATGCTGCTGATTAAACTCTGCCGGGAGTCCATCAATGCCGGTGCTTTGCCCTTTCGCATTCCACTTAAAGCCCTCCATATTTCCCCCTCAGTTATTTCCCCACCCAGTGCTTCCCTATCACTGTTACGCAACTGACATACCACACTCCCACACGCCTGTTCTAAAATCCCATCCTCTACCCCTTCTCGTTGCCAGTACTTCTCATACCACTTGTCAGCAAACGCCCCCATTCCTTCCGTAGCTTGTATGACCTGCCCCTCCCTGTACCTTCCTATCGACTCATGAACCTCCAACCATGGAATAGTCATTGCCTGCTGTCTTTGTTTCTGCCTACGCAATACGCACGATGAAGGTCTATCGCCCCATAACACCTCTTCCACCCCCACCTGTACCTGCACCGCTTGGAACCTCTCATCCTGTACCTCACGCAGCCTCCCTTTAATTGCCATAATATCATCCATTGGATAATTGCCCGCCACCACCCGCCTCGCATAACAACCCCGTAATCTATCCTCCAAATAGTTAGCAAGCCCATATTTTAAAGAATTGATACGTTTCCCTTCCTTTACGTAATATTGCTTAATCCGTTCTTTAGCCACACCATCCCACCACATCACCACATCCTCTACCCCATTTATCTCTGCACTTAACCCCTCCCACAGCATTGCAAATCCCTCTATCCCCTCCTCATCACCTAACACACTTGTATTTAATTTCCAATAACCCCTAGATATACCTGCTAGTGACTCCCACGCCACCTCTGCTATTACCGCCCGATGATCCGAATAAGCTACTTCTATTGTACGGAAAAATGTCAACCCAACCCCTTGAGATATATACAGCCTATCCAACCTAGCAGCGTAACCCCGTCTTACAAAAGTGTGCTCTACCTCCCACGCCCCTCCTCCAACCGCATCCCACAACTGAATATCCCTCAAAAGATCTCGCAAGGCCACCGACACGTGCCCCGCCCCTTTTGGTTCCACGTCAGCCCTCCTAATAACGCAGTTCCAGTCCCCATCAACGACAGCCACTGTAGGTAACCCACATAACAAGAAAACTAGTTCTTCACATACAAAATCCCTTTTTACCCTCACATCATTTTCTGCTGGTGCATACACACTTACAAAAGATACCCTCTGCCCCATCCACCACCCATCCATGCACAATACTCTTCCCCCCCTTCCCCCCTCACTTCTTAGCAACACAAACGGGCTCACCTCCCTGATCAATATACCCACACCACCTTTCAGACGTGCAGATGGCAGAGTCATGACCTGAAACCCCTCCACCTCGAGCACTCTTCCCTCCTTGAAATTGTGTTCTTGCAGGAACACTACATCCACCCTATATTTATACAAAAACATTCGAAACCATTCCTTCTTCACACTATTACACAGTCCATTTACGTTCACAGTCATACACCTAAGGCCTCTTTATAGTTTCCAACCCTTCCTCCTCTCTTCATTCATCCCAGGGCCTCCTGCCCCAGAGCTAGCACAAGGCTTCACACCATCAACCCCCCCCCCTTTTTTGCGATGCCTCTTATCGTGACTACTTCGACAGTGCTCTTCCTTCCTCCCAGACCTCTGCACCGGCGTCAGGACATCATCTGAGTCTGACGCCGCCGCTCTCTTCCTCGTTATGCCCTCTACATCCATGTTATCTTCTTAGGTTCCCTCACAATGTACCTCAACCTCCACCACGCCTCGTTCCACAGCACATGGCGACAACTCACTCTTACTAGTTGGCCCGTCAACCCTGCTATGATTTTTATTATTACATTCCTCTACAGGCAACGCCGTGCCTCTCACCAGCTCAGGAACAACATCCTCTGCAGGTGGCGTCAATGTCTTTAACACTTCCTGAAGCTCTTCCTCTAGAGCCTGCACCTCCTCCTGCACTTGCACTTCTGTACTTTTCCCTTGTCTAGTAACAGATCCTTTTACATCACAGCTTACCTCACACATGCCAGTCTCCTCTTTGGCATCCTCCACCTCTTCACTCCACAAGCGCCCAAGCCCTTGCTTTTGCGTGGGGCTCTCAACAGCTATCACGCTGGTAACTGGTGCTTCACCAGTTTGTGCTGGCGCCCTCCTCAGCTTCACGCACTCTGCCGCCATATGGTCGTACGCCCCACATATTCTGCATGTACATCTCTGTCCAGCATACGATACCATAACTTGCGTCCTGAAGTCCTCCAACATGACGTAAGACGGTATGGGATGTCTCAGAGTCATCTTCAGGGAAAAGGTACCCTCCGGACGGCCCATGTAAGCACCTGCCGTCCACTTGCCCTTTTGTGCCAGATATACGGTTCCATATGCCTCAAAAACACTCCTGATGTCAGCCTCATCTGCCTCAAATGGGACATTACGTATCTTAACCCACGTAAAGTGACGAGATACGTCGATCAAACGCACCTTCACAGCTGGAGTAGCGTCAAGACTCACGTCTTGGAATCTCGTCACCAAAGACTCATACGCGGACGTGGAATTCAGTTTGATGAAGATTCTGTAAGCCCCATTCAGGGCTACACCATACACCTCATCGTCCTGGATTCCATAGGTCTCCCTAATGATTGTTGGGAGTAATACCTGCGCTGAAAAGGGTGAAATCGCCCCACGAAGCAGCTCAATACCAATGGTATTTACGCGCCTCCTCACACTCAGCGCCATGTTGATACAAGGTAGCTCGCCTGAAAACAGCAGAGGGGTGCAGAGCACAACCGCACTCTACCGTGGTCAGGCAGCGAATGCTAGGCGTTCTAGTGGTACACTCTGTAATCATTATTTAACTAAATGTAAACCACACAACAACCAAATTCTGTAAATTCAACATTGTAATCTTTATAGAGAATAAACTTTGAATTTGAATTTGAATTTGAAAAGTATTTGGAATATTTCCAAAAACTCAACAGTGAAAATAAGAGAAATCATTATTCTACAACATCTGTGAATATTATTCCATTTAATTAAGTAATAAAGGAAGCACTTCGAATTTTAGGTGAATAAGTTACTTCCGAGATATCGGCCGGGAACGCCGGCCGGCCCCCGTCTCAAAAAAAAAAAAAAAAAATCGCGAAAATCGCGTTTGTTTGGGTGTATTTCTCAGTAAACTGATGTTCTAGTGCAGTTATCCTCTTCAAAAGACCGTTTTCTCTTACTCAGAGACTAAAGAATACGACATGGAGGAGTAACTAAATATTTATCGAAATATTCCCGATAATCTTTCGTCATATTATGGCCTATTTTACTCAGTCTAGAGTATATAACATGTTTGTATGTTATTTATAGTGTTTATTATATCATATTAGATCAATTCTGATAGACAAATAAGCCGTAGAGTTGATATATAAGCGTAATAATGGGTGATTCCTGCTGGCTCTCTCGGGAGCGAGAACACTTCCGAGCGATCCCGTCTGGTTCCCGGTTGTCTCTAAGTCTACGGATAAGTCCCACCTACTGTTTTATGATGCCAAATAGTCAGTTATTATATTAGAAAGAATAATGCAAGAAAAGGCGATAAAAACAAGAAAACAACTCCAAACAATATATGGGCAGTGAGCAGACTCGCTACCAACATCGCCGTCACCATACCTGATATAAATGACTATAATTTCTTGTAGAAACGTCGTAGAACATTCATTCTGGTACCATTGTGTTGCCAAAGAGTTGAGCTATTTTTCAGTATATATAACTCAATTTCCATATTTTTTCGATTTTTGGGTGAGCGCGCGGGGAAAATTGCTCTACAGCACCGGACGGTGTGAAGTCCCATATACAATCGTTTACATATATTAAACGTATCGGGCATCAGGTTACTACGTTTCTTCTAGCATTGTTATGACTTTGATGTCGTAACTTAAATAAAATGTTCCTGGCTCCTAAAGGCTGCTCACACTGCTGTCTAGAGGTTATAAATTTACTCTGAAAACACAGCAACCTTTGGGCCAGTATGTACTCTAAAAGGACACAAGTGCAACTAATGTGACATTTATTGTGGCAACGTTTCGCTCTCCAGGAGCTTTATCAATGGCTTGATAAAGCTCCTGGAGAGCGAAACGTTGCCACAATAAATGTCACATTAGTTGCACTTGTGTCCTTTTACTTTACATATTGTCGGTAATTCTACCAACTTTATTACAGTATGTACTCATATATTAAACATTATTAATTATTATTAGGAAGGAAGGACGAAAAGTCACATATATAAAAATATATCTATTATGGAAAATTTTCTAGGGTGCTTACCTGTATGTACCTCAACATTATATACATACAAGTAATCTCATTGGGAGACAATCATATTGTTTACCGTAGTCACCCCGTGTAGACATGTGAGAAAACTTAACCACCCCTGGTCGCGGCAAGTGGTCCCCTCGACCTCACAATCTTATCCATATCTATCCGAGACCAGTATGGATTGGATAGCACCCACAAGTACGGTGCTACTAATTAATTGTGGACTGTATAGATTATATTAGTTTAGCTGAATGAAGGGGGGGGGGGGGTAGGATACACCTGGATACATCCATCAAGGAAAACATTTGTACATAATCCCACCACTTACCAGATGTTCTCTGGTGGTCACTTGATGTAGCTGGATCACTCATAACCTATCTAATTACAACATAACACAACTGGCCAGCATAAGTTTGTTATAACTAGAAGGGTTACTTAACTGTGGGTGATTGATACTCCTTATTTCCTCCATTCACCATCTCATTTCGATGTCCTGCTACACCGACACGGTTCTCATTCCAGCAGGACGAGGTATCCGTTGGTTTGTCCCGCTTTAAAAGTCGTGACTCAAGGAGCTTCACTTTCCTCGTCTCGGGAACAACGAGGTCTAACGTGTTCACTCGGAGCAAAACGACTTATTTCACTTCACGCATTCTCTTAACTTAGCGTTATTATCATTAATTACATTACAATTCACAAGACGATTTAATGGCTCATAATTATTATACACATTAGAGATCACTCCATTAAGATCTGAGACCGATGAGTGATGATTAAACCAAGGGTAATTTTCCCCGGGACACAGTCCAGGACGACGCGCCAGTCACCCACGGTCCTACCCTTATTCAATCATTTTACCACTCTATTACCGTGGTCCCGTAAATCACGTTCCCTCACTCTCCACCAGGAACAGTTACGACACTTCCTATTACGAAATGAGGCCTATATTAATCCTTAGGCCGCCGTGAATGCCAATTTCGTGGTTCCATGCTTTCCCAGCTTCCTCTCCACCTTCAAAACAAACCCGCCACTTCCCCCCGCACATCCGCGCATGCGCAAAGGGAACTCTTGGTTCTACTCTATTTTCAAATACATTTTTGACTCATATCGGCACATAAAACACCTATTAGGCGCTATAGTTTCGGAAAATTAAAAATTTTCCACACTGCGGCCGGGCGGAAGTCGTTGTTAGACGACTTAAATTGCGTCTTCCTCCAGGAGACGATTCCAGCCCTCTCTAGATTGCGCTGCTGTTTTCCTAGTGGGTCTTACTACAGTTTCTTCTTGCATTACCCGGTCAGTGTCTTCAATATCACTCGTGTCACTTTCCCTTAGGTTTCCATCTGCACTGGATTGAACACCATTTAATTCTAAGGGAATTAATTTATTAATGGTACGCAAACTTTCCTGACCACGACACAACACTTTGACGTTTCTGACAACACCTTGTGCATCTGGGTATAATGTAACTACCTTGCCCAGAGGCCACAATGTTCGATGTTGTTCAGTATCAATTAACACAATGTCACCTGGTTGAATGTTCTGTCGGTTTACTGCCTCTGGCGCACCATAAAAGTGTTCACGTAGTGTAAGAAGATATTCTTTACGCCACACATCAGACCAATGAATAATTACCTTATTTAACATCTTGAACTTGTCACTCAACACAGTCACGTTATTGTAATCCTCATCACTTCCCTCGGGATTATCTCTATAGATAGGTGCAGCTTCTAACCTTTGTCCACATATTAGGTGAGAGGGAGTCAGTATCTCCGCGTCAGGAGTGTCGCTCATGTATGACAGAGGGCGATTGTTCACTCGATTCTCTGCCTCCACCAACACTGCCCGGAACTCCTCCAAATCAATTCTCTTCCTGTGTAGCACCTTACGAAGACATCTTTTCACTGTACCTATCATTCTTTCGTACAGTCCTCCCTGCCAAGGGGCTCTGGGAGTAATAAATTTCCAGACACACCCTCGCTGGGTCAACAAAGACTGTACATCATCACTCTTATTTAATTTCATCAAGTGTTGAGCACCCGCTACAAAATTGGTGGCATTATCTGAGATCATCAATCTTGGACAGGATCGTCTAGCTGCAAATTTCCGGAACAGCTGTATGAACTGTTCTGCAGACAAGTCCTGAGCCACTTCTAGATGAACAGCCCTAGTAGCTGTACAAGTAAATAGACATACATACACCTTCAAGGGGACACCATCTGAAGTACCTGTCAAAATGATTGGCCCACTATAGTCCACTCCGGTCACATCAAATGGTTTTACCAACTGCACGCGTTCCTTGGGCAATGGTGGAGGACCTGGGTACATGTAGGTTCTGGCATCCACCCGGCGACATATTACACACGACTTGATAACCCCTTTTACACTTTGCCGTCCTTGTGGAATCCAGAAGGTTTCCCGAATACAGTTTAAGGTATCCTGTACCCCACCGTGCATCACGTTATTATGGGCATTAAAGACAATCAAGGTTGTCAGGTGATGAGTTTTGGGCAGCAAGATAGGGTGCTTAGCATATTCCCCCAATTCAGCATTTTGTAACCTGCCTCTGCACCTAATTACATCATCCTCTAAATACAGCCCCAGCTTTTCTATTATTGAGCCTTTCACAATTTTTCCGTCCATCATGAATTTAATCTCATCCCTGTAGGTTTCTTCTTGTACCCTCTGTAGCCAGTATTTCAGGGGATGGGGAAAATTATGTGAGATATTCATCTTACTTATAAATTTAAACACTAACCTGGTCACACTAATCAGCTTAGGTAAGGAAGAATACCTGTTCATATCAATGGCTAAGGAGGGACTACTGACCGGAGCGGTGCTCACCGTAATTTCGACAGGAGCAATATGTGCCTTTTGCACCGGCCAGTTAATTTTGTCCACCAGCCAACTTGGCCCTTTAAACCACGATAAAGCACTCACAAATTTTTCATAAGTCAAGCCTCGAGACAAGAAGTCAGCTGGGTTCTCGTCACCAGGAATGTGATTAAAGGTTAACATATGCTGACCCAAACTGTTATATTTCTCCTGCATTTGATTGATTTCAGCGACTCTGTTTTGTACATACACAATCTTACTGTTACCATTACGAATCCATTGTAAGGATACCTCGTTATCAGACCAAATTACGGTGTCGCTGATATTTATCTCTCGCAA
The DNA here is from genome assembly GCF_038502225.1 of Cherax quadricarinatus. NCBI lineage: Eukaryota > Metazoa > Arthropoda > Malacostraca > Decapoda > Parastacidae > Cherax > Cherax quadricarinatus. The sequence continues at coordinate 1,346,638 of NC_091318.1, forward strand.
TTTATTTCTTATATAATTGGCTAATTTGACACCTACATAAATGGCCGTTAATTCCAACTGAGGTAAGGTGCGTGATTTGATTGGAGCCACCTTAGCCTTAGACATAACAAGAGAAATGGCACTATTACATTGAAGGTAAGCGACTGCTCCATATGCTAATTTCGAAGCATCGCAAAAAATGTGGAGTACATTTTCTCCATCTTGACTGGCCACATTACGGGGGAACTTCAACATTGGTAATTTTACATATTCCCCTATTAGTTCTTCCCACCTTTCAACAAATTCCTCAGGTAGGGTTTCATCCCAAGCACACTTAAGCTTCCATGCTTCTTGTATCAACAATTTTCCTCTTATGGTAAGTGGGGACACTAAGCCTAGTGGATCGAAGCATTTTGAAACTTCTGCAAGCAAGACTCTCTTGGTTAATTTATTGGGCATGCTGTAGTCATTAGACTTTAACGATAACAAGTCTCCCTCTGTGTCCCAAGTCAGTCCCAGCACATTACTATATTTGGACACTTCAACTCCAGGGTTGTCTTTATTTATTTGAACTCTTAAACTGGACGAATTACTGTTCCATTCCCTCAGGGGCATATTTGCACCTTGCATTATTTCATTAGCCCCTGCGTATATGCTCATTAGTTCCTCTTCAGTAGACGTCACCCCCAGGAAATTGTCCACATAAAATTGTTTACCCATTACTCCACTCAGTGGACCACCCGTACGCTTAAGGTGTGCATTTATCGTTGCCTGGAGTAGGAACGGACTGGAGGTAGCACCAAACAATACACTCCTGAAGCGAAAAGTCTTCAGGGGACTAAGTGGGTCACTAGGATTCTCGGGCCATAAGAACCTAGTGCAATCCCGGTCAGCCTCCTGCAGACCCACTCTCAGGAAAGCTTTACTTATGTCTGCCGTAAAGGCATAATTCTTAACCCTGAAGTTTAATAGTATGTCTCCCAGTTTTTCCGTCAACGACGGACCTGTCATCAAACAGTCATTCAAACTAGGTACACTTTTATTACTCCTGGCACTACAATTAAACACAATCCTCAGAGGAGTGGTCTTAGAATCCTTCTTCACTCCGTGGTGTGGCAAATAGTGACCATAAATCTGGGTTTGCTCGGGAGGTACCTCCTCTATGAATTTATTATTTAACTGCTCATTAATTATATCATCGTAAGCAGTCAACAGTTCTGGTGTCTTGCTCAATTCGTGGAGCTGAGCCTTTAATTGTCCATACGCCATCCGGTAATTAGTTGGTAGGTCTGGATGGTTCAGCTTCCACGGAAGTCTCACCCAGTATTGTCCAGATTCAAATTTAACATCCTTCTGGTATTGTTCTTGAGTAAAGGAATCATCTGGACTTTCTTCATTTACATTGATCCCTATGCTGTCCAATTCCCATAATTTATACACAGGTTCAACTTCATCCTCTATTGAAGTATATTTATACTGGGGTGATACTTCATGAGTAAGACACACCGTAACTGTATTTATGGATTCCTCCAGTCATTCATTATCGGTACGAGGAAGCCTGCCATACATCACGTGACCTCCTGCGGTCCTTAGAAGGGTGACTCCGCATTTCTTTGTCATACCCTTTACAAAGGTGGCATAATGGTCACTACCTATCAAAATATCTATTGGCCCCACAGAATCATTATTTATACCAGAAGGTGCCAAATTTACCTTACTCGAAAGCCTTTCAGTAGCGTTACCAAGCCCTATTGTAGATATTTTCTCTGGGAGCCTATCCACAATTACGGCATTAATACGTTTTCTCTCATTGCCCAGCCGGACAGTTACATAAACAGTGTCGTATGACTGGGCCTTCTTATTCGAGAGAAAGCCAGATAGCTTGAGTATAGCAGGATCTCCCATTTGTACCTTCATCCCATTAAGGCAGTTACGTTTTATGAAGGTACGTTGTGATCCCTGATCCAGTAATGCTGTTACAGTTTTGGATTTACGCCGTTTATCATTAATCACCACATCCAACACAGGCAAAGCTACCTCAGCTAGGCCATCATTACCGACGTTAGCTGCAATCTTTACGTGGGCTACTGTTGTGTCCGGGTTATTATCACTATCAGTACTATTGTTACCATCATTACGATTAGATCTGCCCTTACACATAGCTATGTGGTGTCTTCCCTTGTTACACTGATAACAATAGTGCAAGTTAGCACGGCAATCCCTTACATTATGATTTCCTAGACACCTGATACATCTAGCAAGCTCTTCCAATCTTTCCACTTTAACATCCCATGAATTATAGGCATTACAGTTCTTAGAGAAATGAGTACCGTTGCAGAAGATACAATCTCTCCTTTCTTTGCCTGACCTCTTATCAACTGGGCTACCCTTATTGTGGTACTTCCTCCTCTTGCTTGGAGGTGGAGAACCACTATAACTGGCACCTGTCACTTGATACGTGCCTACGTAACCCCGTGTAGTAGGTGGCTTAGGATTATTGATATTAGGATAAGGTTTCCCTTTGTGGAACTTGGCAGGTGCACTGGGGTCTGTAGACGTGGTATTCCTAGAGGTAATGGGTTGGCTGGTCTGCAGTTGGACAATTAGCTCTTGCAGTCCCACTCTTATTTCTTCCAACCTGAAGTAACCCTTGTGATATCTGTTAGATAACCACTCTATGGTCTTGTGGTTCAATTTATTCTGAATCAAGGCACTCAACAACCACTCTGCTCCCTCCAGATCATATTTATTACTCAAGGTCTTAAGAGTGCTTTCTAGTTTGATCCTAAATTGCTGTAAGCTGTTGCGGTTGTGATCTGGAGTCTTCAAATTAGCCAAATTAGCTACTAGGTCCAGCCTACTTTGCTCCAAGTTACCGTAAGTGACCTCCAACAAGTCAACTGCCTCACTATAGGAGTCATCTACATTTGGGAATGCTTGTATGAGAACATGCGCATCTCCCCTTACTTGTCCCTTTAAATAGCATAATTTGGTAACACTTGCAAGATCACTCCTATCATGTACGACTGCTTTAAAGATAGACCAAAACTCCTCCCAGTGTTCTCCCGGATTAAACACAGGCATACATAATTCTGGGAGTTTTGGTAGACGCCTCTGACTTTCCTTACTAGGTTGACCAACAACATTGTTTACACCCTTTACCTTCTCCAAAGCCTTAGTTTTGCAGGACACAATGTTGTCCTCCACTTCATAATGTTGATCCAGCAGCCGCTCCCTTTCAGCATCATCTGCACAATTCTCTAGCAGCTCTTTTTCATAGTCTTTAAACCACAATCTATATGACTCATGTCTATTTCCTAAGGCATCTAGGTGTAGCTTTAATTCATCAGGGTTTACCGTTTCTTGTCTCATTAACTCCATACACTTCTTGTATGATTTAGTAACATGACCCTTCCGAGCTTGTAGTGACGCTTTCTTTGCTTTGGCATCCATGGACTTGCCAGTCGCACTAACTTCCTCAGACCCAGCCATGGTTAGGGAATTAATAATCACCCATTATACTACTTAAGTAGACGCCTTATAAGAGTAATTCTTGCACTTTACTCTTGTATAAATCCTAGCCACCCATGTGCTAGCAATTTATTGGGCTAATTATCATCCATCACACGATCGATTAAACTCGTGCACCCTACACCCACTTCCTTCAATCAGTCACTTAATTATTAAGTAATTAATTCAATTAATTTTTTCACTGATTGCATCCGGTTCACGAAGGACCAACGGGCAGATATGGAAAATTTTCTAGGGTGCTTACCTGTATGTACCTCAACATTATATACATACCAGTAATCTCATTGGGAGACAATCATATTGTTTACCGTAGTCACCCCGTGTAGACATGTGAGAAAACTTAACCACCCCTGGTCGCGGCAAGTGGTCCCCTCGACCTCACAATCTTATCCATATCTATCCGAGACCAGTATGGATTGGATAGCACCCACAAGTACGGTGCTACTAATTAATTGTGGACTGTATAGATTATATTAGTTTAGCTGAATGAAGGGGGGGGGGGTAGGATACACCTGGATACATCCATCAAGGAAAACATTTGTACATAATCCCACCACTTACCAGATGTTCTCTGGTGGTCACTTGATGTAGCTGGATCACTCATAACCTATCTAATTACAACATAACACAACTGGCCAGCATAAGTTTGTTATAACTAGAAGGGTTACTTAACTGTGGGTGATTGATACTCCTTATTTCCTCCATTCACCATCTCATTTCGATGTCCTGCTACACCGACACGGTTCTCATTCCAGCAGGACGAGGTATCCGTTGGTTTGTCCCGCTTTAAAAGTCGTGACTCAAGGAGCTTCACTTTCCTCGTCTCGGGAACAACGAGGTCTAACGTGTTCACTCGGAGCAAAACGACTTATTTCACTTCACGCATTCTCTTAACTTAGCGTTATTATCATTAATTACATTACAATTCACAAGACGATTTAATGGCTCATAATTATTATACACATTAGAGATCACTCCATTAAGATCTGAGACCGATGAGTGATGATTAAACCAAGGGTAATTTTCCCCGGGACACAGTCCAGGACGACGCGCCAGTCACCCACGGTCCTACCCTTATTCAATCATTTTACCACTCTATTACCGTGGTCCCGTAAATCACGTTCCCTCACTCTCCACCAGGAACAGTTACGACACTTCCTATTACGAAATGAGGCCTATATTAATCCTTAGGCCGCCGTGAATGCCAATTTCGTGGTTCCATGCTTTCCCAGCTTCCTCTCCACCTTCAAAACAAACCCGCCACTTCCCCCCGCACATCCGCGCATGCGCAAAGGGAACTCTTGGTTCTACTCTATTTTCAAATACATTTTTGACTCATATCGGCACATAAAACACCTATTAGGCGCTATAGTTTCGGAAAATTAAAAATTTTCCACAAGACGTTACTGTGAATTTCATATAACCTGTAGTTACCAGCGGTCGCAATATACACAACGAGAAGCAATTATTACTACAGAAAAAGCGTCCTTCCTCCAAAATTTGCACCAGTCAACTATAGTGATAATATAGCATTTATTGTGGTGGAGACGGAAAAAAAAAAAATAGAAAAGCCAGATACAGCGATTGATAAACAAGGGTTGAGGTCGACCGTTCGTCATTGTAGGAGCTACCAGATATCACCGGCTCTTCAACACGCAAGTTATACTTTTGTATCAGTCAAATCACATATTACTCGGGTAGATAATTTCCAGTAGATCCTTCATGTGTTAGCTCAAATCACCGACCAGTATGATTTAAATAAGTGACCCACTGATCAGAGCAGATCGACTGGTCCGAACCCTTGACTGGTCCGAACCCTTGACTGGTTTCAAACGGTTTCGTTGGACAATAAAGCAGACTGTAAACGGATGGGGTTGTAGGCGCCCTTATAAACACAAACATTAAAAATCAGGAACGTGATGGTAAGCTGTCCAATATACAAAAACAGTTAGAAACAGAAATACAAATAGCTAGAGCTTCATTTAAGGTTATTAATAGAATATTCAAGAGGTTGCTAGTAGAATTGCAGTAAATCAACCATTCAAATCATTATGAAGCTGTGTGTAGTCTGTGGTCAGTCAAACAAACGGGCTTCCACATGGATAAATTGTCATTTTTGTGGAAATTGGTGTCACGCTCCTTGTGCAGATATCCCAGAACTAGCTACAAGCAGTATTAAAACAGAGAAGTGTTTTTGGGTATGCCCAAATGAGGAAAATCTGTGGACTAAAATCACAAGGGTATTAAAAGAGGACAACATCAAAGCTGCTTTCATAGAAAACCTGGAAGCTTTCTACAACAGATGGGAACATAAAAAGTCTGGGCTGAATGGTACTGCCCTTGATACTGGCCATGTAGTCACAAACTGTAAGGCTGGAGGTGATGTCCTGGTAGTCAGTAAATGTGGGGCTGATAGTGCTGTCCTGGGAGACAGTAATGGTGACGCTGGAGGTGCTGTCCTGGGAGACAGTAATGGTGAAGCTGGAGATTTTGTCCAGGTAGTCGGGAATTATACGCAGGAAGGAATACATATAAATGACCTCATAGGGGACAGGAGCCATAGTAGGGAAACAAGTGTAGTCAAAGATAAGATAAAACCAATATTGCAAACTAGAAATACCGCAGGAAATAGCAAACAAGAGGACTCCAATAGCAATAGTGAGGATAAATTACCAAAAACAACTGGTGGGAGCTCCATTGTTGGTGCTAGGGAGGATAGAAGTAAGACAGGGAAACATGCACCAACAGGGAATACAGTCACAGAAACCCAAGGCAAGCGGAAACCAAGCCTGTGCACATACTATGCACTTGGTATCTGCTGGCATGGGAAATCTGGAAAAACAGATGGGACATGCAACTATGACCACCCTAGAAAATGCCATGCCCATATGACAACAGGAAAATGCAAACTCCCTTCCTGTAAGCTTTTTCACCCTGAAATGTGTACCTCTTCAGTACAGGAAAGACTGTGCTATAACTTAAATTGCCAGGCATACCATCTAAAGGGGACAAAAAGATACAAAACATCCAGGCCATGGGAAAACCTGGGTAGCCACAGCCACTCAAGAGGGAGAGGTTTTTTAGTGCCAGGAAGGAAAAAAAACTGGCAGGAAATGGCAGAAATCGTACACCAAATCCAGTCATTCCTGGAGTGGAACCACAGTCGATGGCCTCCACTCCAAACCAACAGATACAGATACTAATGCCGGAAAAAAAATCCCCCCCCAGTACCAACAATACCACCAGTCCGATAACATTCTTCTTTGCAAATATACAGGGTCTAAAGCCAGCAACAAACAACAAAATACCTTTCATCCGTGGACTGCTTGCAGAGGCAAAGGCAATGTTCGCGGCTTTCACTGAGACCCACATAAAGGATCACTTGGACAACGAAATATGGATCCCAGGTTACAACCTATACAGATGTGACAGAGTGAACAGGCAAAAGGGGGGGGGGTTGGCCTGTACATTGCAGAGTCACTTGTTTGCACAGAACTGCTTAATGCCTCAAATGATGTAGTGGAAGTTTTAGCAGTAAAGGTCGAGAACCAAAACCTAGTCATTGTGGTAGTCTACAAGCCTCCGGATGCAACATCCCAGCAATTCCAGGAACAGCTGTTAAAAATTGACCACTGTCTGGAAAATCTTCCAGCTCCTGCACCCAACATCTTGCTCCTGGGGGACTTCAACTTAAGGCACCTAAAATGGAGGAATATAGCAAATAATATTGTTGCAGTAATAACACCAGGAGGCAGCTCTGATGAAAACTCACACTCACACGAGCTTTTAAATCTCTGCACAAAATTCAATTTAAACCAGCAAATAATAGAGCCTACTAGACTGGAGAATACACTAGACCTCATCTTCACTAACAATGATGATCTGATAAGAAATGTCACCATATCAAAAACAATATACTCAGATCACAACATAATTGAGGTTCAGACATGTATGCGTGGAGCCCCAGACCGACAAAATGAGACTAGTCACGAGGGAGCATTCACCAAATTCAACTTCAATAACAAAAACATAAAGTGGGACCAAGTAAACCAAGTCCTAACCGATATAAGTTGGGAAGATATACTAAGCAACACAGACCCAAACTTATGCCTAGAACAGATTAACTCGGTGGCACTCGATGTATGCACAAGGCTTATTCCTCTAAGAAAAAGGAGGAGTAGATGTAAAATAGAAAGAGACAGGCGCTCCCTTTACAGGCGACGGAAAAGAATAACAGAGCGGCTAAAAGAGGTCAATATATCTGAAATGCGTAGGGAGACACTGGTCAGAGAAATTGCAAGCATCGAACTTAAGCTAAAAGAATCCTTTAGGAGTCAGGAATCGCGGGAAGATCTAAAAGCCATAAATGAAATCGAAAGAAACCCAAAGTATTTCTTCTCCTATGCCAAATCAAAATCGAGAACAACGTCCAGTATTGGGCCCCTACTTAAACAAGATGGGTCCTACACAGATGACAGCAAGGAAATGAGTGAGCTACTCAAGTCCCAATATGACTCAGTTTTTAGCAAGCCGCTAACCAGACTGAGAGTCGAAGATCAAAATGAATTTTTTATGAGAGAGCCACAAAATTTGATTAACACAAGCCTATCCGATGTTATCCTGACGCCAAATGACTTCGAACAGGCGATAAATGACATGCCCATGCACTCTGCCCCAGGGCCAGACTCATGGAACTCTGTGTTCATCAAGAACTGCAAGAAGCCCTTATCACGAGCCTTTTCCATCCTATGGAGAGGGAGCATGGACACGGGGGTCGTCCCTCAGTTACTAAAAACAACAGACATAGCCCCACTCCACAAAGGGGGCAGTAAAGCAACAGCAAAGAACTACAGACCAATAGCACTAACATCCCATATCATAAAAATCTTTGAAAGGGTCCTAAGAAGCAAGATCACCACCCATCTAGAAACCCATCAGTTACACAACCCAGGGCAACATGGGTTTAGAACAGGCCGCTCCTGTCTGTCTCAACTACTGGATCACTACGACAAGGTCCTAAATGCACTAGAAGACAAAAAGAATGCAGATGTAATATATACAGACTTTGCAAAAGCCTTCGACAAGTGTGACCATGGCGTAATAGCGCACAAAATGCGCGCTAAAGGAATAACAGGAAAAGTCGGTCGATGGATCTATAATTTCCTCACTAACAGAACACAGAGAGTAGTTGTCAACAGAGTAAAGTCCGAGGCAGCTACGGTGAAAAGCTGTGTTCCACAAGGCACAGTACTAGCTCCCATCTTGTTCCTCATCCTCATATCCGACATAGACAAAGATGTCAGCCACAGCACCGTGTCTTCCTTTGCAGATGACACCCGAATCTGCATGACAGTGTCTTCCATTGCAGACACTGCAAGGCTCCAGGCGGACATCAACCAAATCTTTCAGTGGGCTGCAGAAAACAATATGAAGTTCAACGATGAGAAATTTCAATTACTCAGATATGGTAAACATGAGGAAATTAAATCTTCATCAGAGTACAAAACAAATTCTGGCCACAAAATAGAGCGAAACACCAACGTCAAAGACCTGGGAGTGATTATGTCGGAGGATCTCACCTTCAAGGACCATAACATTGTATCAATCGCATCTGCTAGAAAAATGACAGGATGGATAATGAGAACCTTCAAAACTAGGGAGGCCAAGCCCATGATGACACTCTTCAGGTCACTTGTTCTATCTAGGCTGGAATATTGCTGCACTCTAACAGCACCTTTCAAGGCAGGTGAAATTGCCGACCTAGAAAATGTACAGAGAACTTTCACGGCGCGCATAACGGAGATAAAACACCTCAATTACTGGGAGCGCTTGAGGTTTCTAAACCTGTATTCCCTGGAACGCAGGAGGGAGAGATACATGATTATATACACCTGGAAAATCCTAGAGGGACTAGTACCGAACTTGCACACGAAAATCACTCACTACGAAAGCAAAAGACTTGGCAGACGATGCACCATCCCCCCAATGAAAAGCAGGGGTGTCACTAGCACGTTAAGAGACCATACAATAAGTGTCAGGGGCCCGAGACTGTTCAACTGCCTCCCAGCACACATAAGGGGGATTACCAACAGACCCCTGGCAGTCTTCAAGCTGGCACTGGACAAGCACCTAAAGTCAGTTCCTGATCAGCCGGGCTGTGGCTCGTACGTTGGTTTGCGTGCAGCCAGCAGCAACAGCCTGGTTGATCGGGCACTGATCCACCAGGAGGCCTGGTCACAGACCGGGCCGCGGGGGCGTTGACCCCCGAAACTCTCTCCAGGTAAACTCCAGGTAAACTACAAAAAAACACCAGACTGCAGTTCACATTAGCTCACTAGCACACTGCTACTCATGAGTTAAACAAATTAAATCATCAGGGAGGCATCATAACATACACACCCCTGTCTTCACTTCTGTCTGGTAGACTAATTTTTTTTTTTACATTTTATTTAAAAAACACAGTATACATATATGGTATACATAATTGACTTAAAACACAGTATACATGTATTGTATACATAATTGATTTAAACACAAAATAACTGTATAAACCAAAACCTGACACACTTATTCATAGTGTATGAAATTTTACATACAAAAACAATGTCATATAAACTAATACATTGCACACTCAATGGTACTATGGTTATATAAAATAACTATCAAAACCTACATGACTCTTCAAATTGAAACATGGTGTTCTTTATTTTTGTTTTTGTATAAATTGAAAAAGGAATCAAAACATGCAAAAAGCCTTTAATAATTAACATAAGACTTTTACAGATCTAACATGTATGATTACATATGAGGAAACACTAAGACACATAATACCCCGACCAACCCCATATTTAGTTTCTCAAACTAATTATAAACCCACAAAAAGTATACCTTGCTTGTATACAGTGCTATTAGTAAAGGTGCTTAATTGAACATCAACTGACTATATGCACCATAAATGATACAAAAAAAATACATGTGATATCACCGGGTGACAGAGCAATATATCCCACAAAAGCTGCTGTCCAAGGAACTTAAATGTCCAAAGATTACAATATAGGACATGATACATCTCAACGCCCCCCCCCTTCCTCACAGCGGTGACCGCTACAACATATACAAAACAATCTTAGGCAAATGAAACTTTTTGCCCTTCATCAAAAGTTTACAACCATCACCAAAAAGTCTGCTTATGAACATTCCCCTTAAAGACCAGTATAGCGTTGTACTTTAGCGGTGATATCAGCCTGACATCCGCTTACAAATGACTAAACAAAACCTAACGGGAATCCCAGGAAAGACCCAACATACTTCACCAAACCCCGGCCATAGTCGGGAACCGATTCAGTCTTGCAAGAGGCTGGAACATATACTGAAATATTGTTTTTTATCTGTATTTTCGAGATGCATGACCATTTTAGGATTAATCCAAGATCTCAGTTCCACACACGCCACAACCATACACACACAGATGCACGGAACCATTCACAATACATACACGTCACTCACTAAAACCCGCCCTCTACCCTGAAGTCCGGAACATACCGTTTGGTGCTACCACGGGGGGAGTCCAGCCCCCCGTTGCCTTACCCCACCCCCAGTTGCAGCAACCTTTGATCAGTAAGACTTCGATAGTTTGCAGGAAAACTATTATCCCAACTTCTACCATATATGAGTTTATTTCTGCAATACGTTCTGTAGATGCCCGCCGCAATTGCTCTTATCCTAACTGATCCCCCGGTTTCCCGCATACCCCACGAGATGTAGAGGAAATCAGCCACCACGTACATTATTGCTCTTCGTACCTCACTTGATACTCCGTTAACGTCCAATGTTAAGGCCCGTAAGGTTGAGATACTTCCCCCCACTGAGAAAATCAAAAACCCGCCCCAACCACAAACGAACTTTGTCCAAGGTATCACAAAAGTAGACTGCATGAAAAGCTGTTTTTCTAGACCGCAACATACGCAATCACCTTCCCTTACCAAACCCATCCTATTTAAGACCGATTTTGATGCTAAAATCCCCATGACAAATCTGTACACCAATTCACAAACCCTTGGTGCCAACTTAAGTTTACAAAAACCCGTCCAATATTTCCCCCCAATTATACAGGGGAAAAACAGACAATCCCTGCACAATTTCCCCACGACAACATATGCTGACCATTTGCCCCACCCGGATCCGTTGCGTATTTCTCAACTTTAACAACAAACACAGCATGTTCTCACACTTGATTAATCCCCTGCTGCTCCACCATTTACGCATTTCGATCATTACCCGACCCACCCGGATGCCCTTCTCACCGCCCGCCCTGAGGAACCACTGCTTTACATAGAGGGCCTTCACCCGTGGACCCAAAGCCAAGAGACCTAAACCCCCACGACGAACATGGGTCATGACAACCTCCCGACTTAACCAAGCTCTCCCGAAACCCCCAAACATAACGTAAGACCCTTCTCTGCAGTTCCTAAATATCCACGTCTCTTAAAGGGTACACCTCAGCCACACGCCATACCTTACTATAAACAAGTGTATTAACCACTACTGTCCTCTGTTGCAATGAGACATCCCCAGCTCTTAACCCCCGAAGTCGATCTAAAGCCTTTTTAACCACCAATTCAGAGTTTACCCTTCGGCTCTCCCTCTCATCTGCCATGTACACGATACCACATATTTTAAGTTGCACCACGACTGACCACCCATACTGTTCGCCCAATCCCCCCCCACCCCCACCCATGTACCCACCTCCAATAATTTCGATTTCGCCTTACTGACGCACATGCCAGTCTCTGCCCCAAAAAACTCAACAATCCATCCCACGGTCTGCAAATCCTCCTCCCCTTTTAACAAAATCGTGGTATCATCTACATACCTGACCACACGCACTGCATGGTCACTGCTCAGCGCTCCACGCCTCAAACCACCATCCACCAGCTCATAAAAGGGGTTTTGCATACAGGCAAAAAGCAGCTGGGAGAGGGGGCATCCTTGCCTCAAACCCCTTTCCATACGGACCGGCTGCCCCAATTTACCGTTTACCTGTACTCGTACCATAGCCGAGGCATACAAAGTATCAACCCATCTTACTATCCCCTCTCCAAAACCCTGCTTCAATAAAATAAGCCTCAATAAATCTCTATCAACATAGTCGTAAGCATTTTGCCAGTCAAGCCCGAGGACACCCCCCCCTTGACATTCCCCCCAAAACTCCCTAATACGTACATGTCCTTCCCTCATGCTCCTACCTGGTATGCCTTGTTGTCCCTCGTGAATAACTGACCCCATAACCTTCCTCATCCTGTTTCCTAAAACTTTTGTAAAGATTTTATAGTCCGAGCACATAAGAGATATTGCTCTATATGCACTCAGACCCCTCCCCCCTCCCTTTTTGGGCACCAACACAACTACCCCCGTACTTTGCGACATACCTAACCTCCCTTCCGTGAGCATGCAATTCAATTCATCAACCAAACAATGCTTAATACTTCCCCAATGCGCTCTATCAAAATCATTCGAAATGCCAACTATACCCGGTGCCTTTCCTTTACTCATACTAAAAATCGCCTCCTCTACCTCCTCCACCTGAATTCTACCTTCTAGTATCGTCCTATCCCTGTCACTTATAACTTTTCTGAAATCCTTCCCCACCAGGCCACCCGCATGAACCCCCTACTCCGCGCCGTAGCTTTTCCCCAAACCATAGATCAGCATAAAAACTCATGCTGTCCGTGGTGAGGAGTACTTGACCCGGCAGGTAACCACCCAAACCAGTGCATACTTCCAATTGCAAGAGGGACGTCGTGTGTTGTCTGACCCTAAATTTGCGCAAGACACAACCCGAAGGTTTGTCACCCCATAGCACTTCTTCCATACCTACTCTGACTCTAACTGCATTGAAACGTTCATTGTGAATTTCTGCAAGTCGACTACGAAGATGTTCAATGCCGTCATTTCTACAACTCCCGCCCCCCACATAGCTGCCCCTCCAGATAGTTTTGTAGCCCATACCTCCACCTCGCCTCCTTCCCCCGCTTCTTATAATAACTCGCTATTCCAGGTTTGGCACGCGTTTCCCACCATTCCAACAAACATTCACCTGCCTGTTGCATTTCCCAGAGATCCTTCCACCAATCCTGAAAAGCAGACCCATCCCCCTCCCTCTCCAATAGCCGCATGTTCAGTTTCCAACAACCTGGATAAACCCTGATCATTCCATCTCAGTCCAAGTCCGCTAGCACTGCACGGTGGTCTGAAAACCCCACATCAATGGTCTGTATGCGCCCAACTCTAATTCCTTGTGTTACATAAAGTCTATCCAGATGGGCCGCATAGCCCCTGCGAACGAATGTGTGCTCCACCCCCACCCACCCTGCCCCACCACATCATAAACCCCTGCATCCCCCAGCAGATTCCTTAAGACAGGTAAAACACACCCCGCCCCCCTTGGCTCAACATCGCGATGACGGATAACGCAGTTCCAATCCCCACCCATGACCGTAATTAAAGGCAAACCTCGAGTGTAAAACGTTAAAGCCTCCCTCACAAAATCTATCTATGCTCTGCCCCATCCAGGAGATTGTGTAGCACGTTCTCCAGCAAACTTTCCTGTGACAACTCCACAGGCTCCGCAGACCCTACAGATGGCGTGGGCACGTTTGTAGTGTCTACCGACAGAGTGGCACACGCCATAGACCGCGTTTCCTCTTGTTGTACCTCCTCACTCCAAAGCTTAGTTCTTTGTCCAGTCGAGGGACCAGTCCCCAGATCGAAGGCCTCGGTTCTTAGGACCACAGGAGAAGGTTCCCGGATGTGGACAACCAGGCGTCTGGAGCACTGAGCAGCCATATGGTCATACGAGTTGCATAACCTGCATGTCTTCCGTTGGCCTGCAGAGTGAACAAACACTTGGGTTCTCTAGTTTTCCAGATGAACGTAAGATGGAATTGGCTGTTTTAATGTCATCTTGAGGGTGAAGGAGCCTTCCAGGAGCCCCTTGGTTGCTGCATGTACCGTGCCGTATCTACCAAAAACTTTCCGAAGATCATACTCCTCCGCCTCGAAAGGCACGTTCCTTACTTTGACCCAGGTGACGTATGTGGAGACATCATGCAGGCATACATCTACGGCTGAATTCACCGCCATTTTCCTCTCTTGAAAAGCTTCCACAATCTTGGAGTAAAAGCCGGCATTTGCGAATTTCACAAAAATCCTAGACATCCCACTGAGAGCCACACCACATAATTCCTCGGTGGGGATGCCGTAGACGTCGCGAATAATGGTAGGCAACAAGACATGTATCGTTGCACCACTGAGAGAGCCACAAATGAATTCAACACAGACCGTGTTTACTCTTCTACCCTGACGATCCGCCATCTTGCGTACTGTAGTACACGGTTCGCCACCAGGTGTAAGCAGGAGCAGGCTCAGAAAGCGTCCTCTCAGCCCGCAGGTTGAGAAACGAATAATAGACTAATTACCAGCAGGTGAAACACCATACAGTACTCTCGCATAAACGGGCCTCTGCATACTAGGGCCTTACAAATAAATTAAAGCACCAAAACAAACAAAACAGTATACACTAAAAAAATTACAAAAATTATCTACTCAACCTACCGCCCAAACATGACAACTTTACCCCCTTTACCACCCGTCTCATACTCAACTAAACACACTTCTCATCTGCTTCTGTCCTGGCCACTGCCTGACTGACAGGAATAAAACGCGTTCGCTTTCAGGGAATTATACACGTCTGCTTTCATTATACTCCATGGAAAATGACATTATATATGTAGCGTCATTTTATATAAATATTTTTTTACAGTACTCTGTAACAAGCTGTAACATAGTTCTTCGCTAGACTGGTTCATAAAACAACTCCGGATTTGCATGTGTGGTCCAACTACTCTGAGGGCGATAATGGCGCAATCCTGGGATAGCCCAAAAAATAAGGTAAACAGAGTGACCTATCGAGGTCCTAACCCGTCTATGTACAACGGTACAAAATACACATAGTTGATCGCCACATGACGATTGTAACTAGGTTAGTGGTTTAAAGAATTAGTCTAATAGTGGGTTAAAAAAGGGAAGAAAAATTCAGAAATTGTCTACTTATTAGAGTAAAGAAAAATCGTAGAGATCCATGAATAATACAGGCATATTAATCGACACTGAGAGTATTTCCTGAACATTCTAGAAAGTTTTGGGATATTGGATATTGTCAGGTGACATATGGGCGCATCCATTCCAACTGTTTTATTTATTAGAAGGTTACACGTAATAGCTGCTCTGTGTATGAGTATTGTCCACTATCGTAACATTATCTCTTATGTCCCGTGACCTGTTCTCAGCCGTCAGAAGCAGCTTAGGCCTGACTATTAAAATCTAGTTATTCTACCATCTGCTATCTGCCCCTCCACACCTCACCCCATATGGGGTGAGGTGTGGAGGGGCTTGTGGGTGGGTGTCATTCAGTTGTGTCTCACATTCTGAGAGAGGTGTTGGATGGAGTCACTCACGCTACCATACTCAGGAAAAACTGGATATAATTGGTCAGTTAACAAGAACTCATTTAAAATTAAGTCCTTTCTAAAATCTTCTCTTATGCTTTTAAAGATTAATTTTTTTTTATTTATGTTCATGTAAAAAATAATAATTTTGCACCAAAAGAACCTTAGAAAACTTACCTAACCTTATTAAAACAAGTGTAATTTAATTTAGCCTATTCCAATTTAAATATATTCTAGATAAGTTTACAATAATTTAATAATAAACAAACACAATGAAATATATTTTCTCATTAGGTTCAGAATGATTTTTGCGAAATTACTGCATACACAAACATTTGCTTGCTTTATTCAGCAAGAAGGACGTTGCTATTTAAACCAAGTTTTACCTATTCGACACAACATACACACACACACACACGACATGACCCAGCTGACAAATTTTCGGAGAACTGGGTTGTTTGCGAGAGGGAATAAGCATCCAGTCAAAGTGATTTTCAAGGCAAAGTCAGCCCGAAACCGGATCCTGCAGGAGAAAGTGCGTCTGAGGGACAAGCAGGAGTACCAGAGAGTGTACCTCGACCAAGACAGAACACAAGAAGGAAGGATGATACTGAAAGAGAGGGTGCAATGTCACAAGAAGAAATGGAAGGCAAGAAAGGAGGGGAGGAGGAGAAACCTGACCCAGGTAGAACAACAAACACAACCTCCTCCAGTACCACCCACAGA
This sequence comes from Cherax quadricarinatus, assembly GCF_038502225.1. NCBI lineage: Eukaryota > Metazoa > Arthropoda > Malacostraca > Decapoda > Parastacidae > Cherax > Cherax quadricarinatus. Next base: position 1,363,380 of record NC_091318.1, read on the forward strand.
AGGAACCCAACCACGGCAATTCCAATGCACACACTGTACCCTCTGCCTTCATCCCCTTCACCACAAACCCAACCCCCATAGTAACCCACAGTAAGCCACACACTATACCCTCTACCTCTATCCCCCTCACCACAATCCCCACCCCCACTGTATCCCCCCATAGGCCCTCTGCCACCCTCCCCCTCTCCAAACCCCCCACCCCCACTGCAACCCCTCCATAGGCCCCCTGCCCCCACCCCACACACCATAAACCCCACCCCCACAGCAACCCCCTATAGGCCCCCCACCAGGGAATCTATTCCCACAAACCCACCATTCTCCCTGGACCACAGTTACAGAAAAGAAGTTGAAGGTTTGGTACATGAACGAGGATGGAATAACGATTAAATGTGAGGAGTGGCATGAAAGAATCAAGATGTCCCCAGACGTCATAGCAGTCACAGAAAGAAAACTCACAGAGACAATAACAGACACAATCTTACCACCTGGATATCAGATCCTGAGGAAGGATAGAAGAAGCAGAGGGGGAGGTGGAGTTGCACTGTTCATTAAAAACCGATGGGGTTATCATGAAATGGAAGGAATGGACGAGACTGGAGAAAGGGGAAAAAAGGTAGTCATTGCAGTGATGTATAACCAACCACAGGACTGCAGGAGGCCAATAGAGGAATATGATGAGTGCAACAGAGCAATGGTGGACACACTAGCTGAGGTGGCAAGAAGAGTTCACTCGAGTAGAGCAAAGTTACTAGTTATGGGCGACTTCAACCACAGGGAGATTGATTGGGAAAACCTGGAGCCACATGGGGGTCCTGAAACATGCAGAGCCAAGATAATGGATGTGGTACTGGAAGAGAGGGGAATATGAAACAGCAAGACTGGACCTTGTGTTTACCCTGAGTAGCTCAGACAACGAGGACATCACATATAAAAGGCCCCATGGAGTTAGTGACCACGTGTTTCTGAGCTTTGAATGCATCGTAGAGCTACAAGTGGAGAGGGCAATAGGAGTAGAAAGGGGAAAGCCAAACAATGAAAGGGGGGACTACACAGGTATGAGGACCTCCCTGCAAGAGGTTCAGTGGGAAAGAGAGTTGTTAGGAAAGTCAGAAAACGAAATGATGGACTACATAACAAGAAAATGCAAGGAGGCAGAGGAAAGGTTTGTTCTCAAGGGTAACAGAAATAATGGGGAGACCAGAAGGAGACCTTGGTTTGCCCAAAGGTTTAGGGAGGAAAAACTAAATGTGCTAGAGAATGGAAAAAGTACAGAAGGCAAAGGACCCAAGAAAATAAAGAGATTAGTGGACGAGCCAGAAACGAGTATGCACAGATAAGGAGGGAGGCCCAGCGACATTACGAGAACGACATAGTGTCGAAAGTCAAGTCTGACCCGAAACTGCTTTACAGCCACATGAGGAGGAAGCCAACAGTCAAGGACCAGGTAATCAGGCTAAGGAAAGGAGGTGGGGAGCTCACAAGAAACGTCCAAGAAGTATTTGAGGAGCTCAGCATGAGATTTCAGGAAGTATTTACAGTGGATGCAGAAGGGCCACTGGAAAGACAAAGCAGAGGGGTATACCAACAAGAGATATGCCAACAAGTGTTGGATGAAATACACACAACCGAGGAGGAGGTGAAGAAGCTTTTAAGTGACCTTGATACCTTAAAGGTGGTGGGATCAGACATCTCTCCATGCATCCTTAGAGAGGGAGCAGAGACACTGTGTGTGCTACTAACCCCTTGTTGGCATGCCAGAAGGGTCGTTTTCTTTGAAAATGTCCCTTAAGCACCCGATACCGTCGTATGTGGTAATGGAGGACTTCCGAACGCAAGTGTATGTAACATATCCAGGTCAAAGGCGCATGTGTAGACTCTGTGGGGTGTATGACCACATTGCAGCACAATGTCCGACCAGGCGTGGACGACCAGAGGTCGCGACGATGACGGAGGTGACAGCAGCACCGCAGTCATATGCTGGGGCTACACAGCGTGGGAAACTGTGGAGTGAGGAGGTCGAGGGGGAGACAGAGGAGTCACCTGCCTGCGTAACTCTACCGGGTGTGGAGGAGGACGTAGGCGTGATGTCGGCGATGCTGGAGGATGCATACACACCCGCCCAGGATGACATGGAGGCATCCATCCAAGAGGCTTTAAACGTTTTGTTGGAAGCTTCAACAGCTGATGGACTCCAGGGTGGGCTGAAGGATGTACGTGTACAAGAGGGAGAGGGAGGTGTCACAAAGCCGACTGTAGAACAACAGGTTGTGACTGTGGAGGTACACAGGGATGATGGATCCGAAGTTGATATGATCATCGATCGTAGCTGTCGCAAAAGGGCTGCGGTGACGACAGATAGTGACGACGTTCTAACTCCCGGACAAAGATCTGGGAAAAAGGCAAGGCATGATGAGACCCGTAGAGGAGCGGGCAGAGCTAAAAATGTTCAGCAAGATAGAGAGGAAGGCATAGGAGGACGTGGGGGAAGAAGTGGAGAGAATCGCAAAGGTGTTAAGAGTGTTAAGATATCTAAGAGTAAACCATCAATGAAACCTTCAGGTGTATTACTCTAAATGTTAATGGTTTGAAATCAGACAACAAGCGTAACTGTCTGGTGGCGTTATTGAGGAAAAATGTTCCTGACATTGTGTTTTTACAGGAACACAATCACAAATCTCTCGGGGAATTGATAATTCCTGAATGTGTAGTGTACATTGGCTGTTCTAGCAGATTGAAAGGAGGTGTGGCAGTGTTAATAAAAGAGGCCAGCCCGTTTTCTTTACACACCTGTGAGGTTGGGGAGGAGGGGAGGGTGGTGCAGGTGGTTGGGGCATGGGGTGGGGTGCAGTTGGGATTCATCGGCGTCTATGGGCCAGCGGAAAGTGACATGCGAATAAAAAACGTTTTTTATAGGGATGTTTTGGTGTATCATAAGGTCGCTGCCAGCCGTCACGATCATTGGGGATGGGATTGGAAATGTCTTGATCGCCGCAAGGATGTCGAACCTAGGGAAAGGTTTTTTTGGGTTTTTTTTTAGGGGACTTACTGCGGGGTGTGAATGTCATTGATGTGGGGGGGGATGAGGTAGGGAGGAGTGTGCATACGTTCATTAGGAGGGAGTATGCAGCGCGATTGGACTGCATATATGTTTCTAGGGGAATCATGGTTCGAACCATTTGTGCTCTAAATGTGAGTTTCTCTGACCATAGAGAAGTCATGGTGGACGTGGATTGGCAGGGTTTACCGAGGCGGTACTGGGGTTTCTGGAAAATGAATGTTGGGTTAATGCGTAAAAGGAGCGTGAGGGAATCTTTTGCAAGTGTATGGAAGGAATGGTGGGATAACCGTAGGGTAGGGAGTGATATTATTGAGTGGTGGGACACGGTTGGCAAGAGGAAGGTGAGGGACTTCTATCAGAAGAGTGGGGTAGAGGAACGGAAAATGCAACGAGGAACTTTGTATTATCTGGAAAGCCAACTGCAGGAATGTTATGTGAATGGTATGGGGGTGTACCCGGTGGTGGAAATTGAAAACTTAAAGCGCATGATATGGGATATCCATAATCGTAATTTTGATGCGGCGCGGATAGCGAGTGGCATACATGAGGTATTATGGGGAGATCACCCTTCGGCGGTTGTCCTGCGGGAGCAGGGCAAACGCGGAAGGGCGACAGAATTAATGGGATTGGAAGTGCACGAGCAAATGGGGGCGTATAGCAGGGGACAGTACATTACGACAACTGAGGGAATGAGTTGCTATGTGGATAAATGGTATGAATCACAATATGAAAATGTGGGGATCTCTAAAGAGGTGCTAGAAAAAATGGGTGAATGGGTATGTTGTGATTTAGAGAATAAGGATCGAATGAATTTGAATGGATGCATAAGTGAGGAGGAGGTTAGGCTAGCGGTAGAGAGTATGAGTGCTTGGAAATCACCGGGGATCGATGGTATCCCTTGTGATTTCTATAAGGAAAACTGGGAATGCCTATGCGACATTCTATTGATATTATTTAACGAAATGAAAGCAAGTGGAAGACTTGGGGAACAACAAAGAACAGGTGTTGTGGTTATGATTCCAAAAAAGGCTACGGGAAACTGTGCCCAAAATTATAGGTCTATATCATTAATGTGTGGTGATTATAAAATATTTGCGAAAATGTTAGGTAATAGAATTAAAAGGGTGTTAGAGAAGGTATTGGATGAAGGGCAATATGGGGTACCCGGAAGATCAATGTGTGTGGGGCAAGGTATTATACGCAGGTTCATTGACGAAAGCGGAAAGGGTAATGCAGGGGGAATACTGGCTTTGGACTGGCACGCGGCATACGATTGTGTGGAGCATGAGGCTTTGTGGAAGTTCATGCAGTGGAAGGGATTCGGGAAGGAAATTGTAAGTTGGACGATGGTTTTGTATGAGCAGGCTATGTTTAGGGTACAGATAAATGGCAGGTTAGGGAATTTAATTGGAATGAAAAGAGGTTTGAGGCAGGAGTGTCCTGTATCGCAGATTCTTTTTGCGTTACTTCAGGGCCCTTTTTTCAGAGCTGTACGGGAGAGTGTGAATGAGGGTGAGATGCGAGGGAGGGTGGGGATAAAAGCGGAAATCGTAGGCTAAGTGGATGACACCACGATTTTATATAGGGGCTCACAGGATTTACGAAAAGTGGGTGAATTGGTGGAATTTTTTGGGAGAGCAACGGGGATGATGATCAATAAGGAAAAGTCAATGCTTATGCACGTGGGAGATAGCATTAGTGGGGAAATAGGTCAGGAGGAGAGTTGGCCTTTAGTAAATCACATCAAGGTATGTGGGATTGTACATATGAGAAACATTCAGGAAGCGAGGAAGGTTAATTCGAGTGAGGTTGTAGATAGGGTGTTAGGTCGATTGGCGGGGTTGCGAGCATGAGGCTTAACTTTGCATCAGCGTGTAATTGTGGCGAATGTGCTTTTGTTTGGTAAGTTGTGGCATGTGGTAAGTATGTAACCGTTAGTTGCGTGTGATGAGAAACGTTTATTGAAGCGTGTATTTAGATATATATGGGGTTCTGGCTGCGATTGGTTAGCGAGAGATGTTGTGTATTTACCGACTAGTCGGGGTGGACTGGGATTAATGAATCTGCACATGTGAATCTTAGGTATGCACGTTAAACATAGTTATTTGCGTGAGGGTCGGAGGGTTGGTACAGGTTTGAATTGGATTCGAGGGGATTTGGTACGATGGATAAATGGTGGGGATGTTACGAGATGCGAGAACATGCTGAGGGTTTTAATTTATGCAAGGGATCCAAGTCAAATCAAGATCAGAAAACTGGCAAGGGTGGGAGAGAGGGAGGGGGTGGCTAGTGTAGAGGGTATATATCCAATGTATGCATGGCGTGATATTTGGGGTCGCTTGAAGGAGTTACGATTGAGGGCCGGGGTACTGGAGGTCATGTATAAATTCCTTCACAATATATTGCCTTCCGGGGAGGTTTTAGCGAATAGACGTGTGCAAGTGGGTATGGAGCGTTGTGTGTGTGGGGATAATGACACGGCTTTCCACGCAGTGTATTTTTGTGAGAGATTGGAAGCGGTAAGAGTGTGGTTTAGCAGAGTTATACATATGGTGGGGGGTGGGGAAATTAGTGTCTTAAGAGCGTTAAGTCTAGATGTGGGGGGGGGTAGGGTTGCCGGTACAAAGGGCAATTGGATATCTAGTCACTGACTTTGTATATACTTCATGGACCTGCAGACACGTATCAGCAAGAGAGAGGATCAGGGCGCTGGCAGCGATTTTTTATGGTACACAGCAGAGGAATAGAGAGATTGCTGGAGGTAGATGGCTTTCGACTTTTTCGGTGGGATATTGTAATTTCCATGTTCGTGATTTATGGGCATTAGTACCGTAAAGGGTAGACGTGGCTGGCCTTTTCGTGTGTGGGCGAGGGTGACTGTTGGATTCGAAATGGTGAGGAATAATGCTGAAACGTGGGGAAGGGGCGGTTATGTAGGGTCTAGAAGGTATAAACAAGAACGAACCGGGGCTTTGGAAAAAAAATTATGTTATATTGTATGTCAAGTGAATAGATCGCATAAAATGTACGATAACCTTTTATAATACACATCATTTGTGTAGCAGAATCAACACATGCTATGTTGATATTGTCGTCAGTATGATGATGACTTAAGGTTAGATTTTGAAACTATAGGGGTTTGAGCAATCCCTGGCATACGTCGGCGACCCTAGTCGCTGATGTACCCTAGGGTCGACATTTAAGATAACTGTATTGTTATTGTGATACTAATGATGGATAAATATCGAACACCGACGCATGAGATAATCTCAAGCAATGCCCTGTCGTGTATCACTAATAGGTGAACGTGACGGTCATATGTGTATATATCCTGTTAATGATTGGCTTAGCTCAAACATATTAAAAAAGTATGTACTTGATGTATGGTTCTTTAAAAGGTATCAGGAATCTACGGTTGTTTGACAAATAGGGACGTGGCAATAATGATTCGAGGCCCTGAAGAGCAGGTTAGAGTTAGCCTTCATATGGCTTCTATAATCTGAGATATATGTATATAAACCTACTATCACAATAATTAATTATTACGTGTAAATGGTAGATCGGTGTGTACGTTTTGCGTGTTGGGTTATAGCGGATTTCCCTTTAGCCGCAAGTACGTGGTGGGTACATGAGTTGGGTATGTATGTGTTAAATGTGTTCATCATATATTTCTTGAGGTTGTAATAGCACCGGATATTATGGCGTGATTATGGCATAACACAAAGAATGTTTTGCATTTTATTTCTACGTTAATGTTACTCAATGCCAGATTAAGGCTTGTTATATAATTTCTCATGTCAAAGCATGGTACAATTTAATTTTCGCAATGATGTATTTTTGTGCTTCACATAGGGAAATAAGGTTTTAACGTACTGTAACTAGATCGTTTTGATACCTTACGATAGGATTTTGTTATTTGTATGGACTGTACTTGTATACATAATGTTAAATCTTTCACTTGCGGCTGTGTCCTGCTCAGTGTTTAGGTGAGGTTTCATTGTGATATGCCCTAATGTAATGTTTATCATAGGCTTTGTTTTGCCTAACTTTTAGGTCAGTGTTCTGTATCCTTTTAAAATTTGTAGGTTGTGTGACCTTTACAGTGCAACTTGTGCAAGGGGTCTTATTTAACAGAGCAGCGGGGGTTGGTGTGAGCGCTGACATAAATCGTAAGCTTTGTTTGTGTTAATGGTTTTGTTCCGTGCTGAGCTCTCGCTATTTTATTCTGTTAGGCGGTTCCAGCAATTTGTGGGACGTATTCTGGTGGTATGTCTTGGCAATTTTATTGAAGGCTTAGGTTTGCCTTTTGTTTCATTATTGTAATGTATAATGTTTTTATTCCTATGTTTATCATATCTTCTGTGTGCTTTGTGCAAGGGTTTTTTATTGTACAGTGTAACAGGAGTGTATTGTAGGTTTAGACTCTGTTAACGTATTTTCTGAGCAGGTATTATCATGCTCTTTACATTGTTAGGCGATGGTTTACCCTTTAATAAGATAAGATTGTAACACTTAGGGTCTGATGGGGGTTGACGGTAGATCATTGTATTCGCAAATGGCTAATTATTGTATTATTTTATTTATTTATATATTGTATTGTGTTTTTTTTTTAATAAAAATATAAAAAAAAATAAGGCAATAAAAGCACATATGGTCATCAGATGAGTTACAATGTATACAAGAGACTTGAGTATTGTATTAGGTCACGCTATATGACTTTAATAAGTCTTGTAGAGAAGACGTAATTTTTTATTATTAACCTTAGGCAGACACAATGGAGTGATTAACATTTGAAATGAATACAGATATTGAGAATAAGTATATATTAGTTATACTGATGAGAAAGTTTTACCTATGTTCATGATATTGAACAAATGCATGTATAGTTTATACATATGTATTTATGATGGGCTGGGATAGGTTAAGGACATAAAGTGTTTTTTAACTGTTGTTTCAAAAATGCTGAGTCAGTAATTCTGGAGATTTCTGGCAGAGAGTTCCAGATTTTGGGCCCTTTTATGCACAAAGAGTATTTGAAAAAGATTTAGCCTGACACGGGGAATGTCATAGAGGTTTCAGTGCCTAGTGTTGTGTCTATGAGTCCTATTGCAACTGTCAAGAAAGTGTTTCAGGTCGGGATTTATATTAGAATTGATCTGTAAATGTTTTGTATAGCGAGTAGGTTTATGTCTTTGAAGAGTTGGGGGGGGGGGGGGTATTGTCTAGTAGTGGATTGTGTGATCATTCTCACTGCTGCTTTTAGTTTTGCTGTTATTGATTTTAGGTGGTTATTTCATTATGGAACCCCTGGCACACATAGCATAGGTGAGGTAGGGGTAGATCAGTGAATAGTATAGTGTAAGTAGTGCTGTTTGTGGTACATAGTATTGTTTCTTTGAGACGATGCCAGCCGTTTTAGATACTTTTTTTTTTTATATGTTGGATATGGGTGTTGAATATTCAGGTTATTATCAAGGTGCAGTCCCAGGAATTTTCCCTCATGTTTAGCAATAATGATGTTGTCAAACATAATGTTCAGTTGGACCTCACTTACTCGACTCCCAAACATAATATAAAAGATTGTGTCTATATCCAGTGTAAGTTTATTGACAGTCATCCAGGTTGTTATTTTTGCGAACTTTTGTTAACAATAGTGTTGAGTGAGGCTAGATTTCGGTGGGACATGACAAAAGTCGTGTCGTCAGCAAAGAGAATAGTTTTTAAGATACACTTGGAAGATCTTTGATGTATAAAAGGAAAAGGAGGCGGCCAATAAGGGTACCCTGCGGTACACCAGTGTCCATGGGTCTAGATAAGATAAGAGAGTACAGGTAAGACCCCTCCAGGGGTCTTGTTGAGGAGGTTGTGTCATTGGCAGAGACATATTGCATTCTATTAGTAAGGTAGAACTTGACTAATGGCGTATTAGAAGAGAAAAGCGGTTAAAATTTTCTCCATTTCTTTCAGCTGTTTAAATATTTTCATTTATCTTGATTCATTTACAGTTCAGTTTTGTTGAGACACTTTTGCACGAACAAAAACAATCAAAATTTAAGTTTCATATGAAGCCTAACTGAGATTTTCATCTTTTTCCCTTGGCAATGGATCTCACAACAAGTTACCGAAATATAATAAAAATGATCTAATTCACAGTCGGTGCCGGATTTAGACCAGCCGGGCTGTGGTCCGTACGGTGGACTGCGTGAGGTTAGCAGTAACTGCCTGGTCATAACGCCCCCGCGGCCTGGTCACAGACCGGGGCGCGGGGGCGTTGACCCCCGGAACTCTCTCCAGGTATACTCCAGAGAGGTCCTAGGCTGTTCCACCTGTAAGGCCGCTCACAGCCCTTCCTTACGACTACAGGAAGACGGAAGGTTTTAAAGAAAATTCAGAAAAGCCGAGGATGTTGACGGGTGTTTGAAATCTACAATTGACAGTTCTTCCTGTAAAGGATGTAAGACAGTATTGTTAATAATACCGTAGTGACTAAAAACAAAACATAAATGCTAAAATTAACACCTAAAACTTTTATAATAACCGAACTTTGTAAACATATTATGGAATAAAAAGGAATTTTTAGGAAAATGAAATTGAAAGTTAAGTTTTCTGTTAATTTTTTTAAATACATATATTCTTTTAAAATACATATTAAGAAATAAAGAAAAAATAATCACCAAATACACTAAGATTAAAAGTTTTTTTTTTAGCCATACTCATAGTAAAACCATCCCATGGTTCATCAAAATTTGTGTCTAAGTTCGTCACAGAATGTTCAGTGTGGACAACCTCTCTTGAGACATTATGGCCCTTAATTCATTTTCAGTTCTTTTGAGGCTTGAAAAAGACCTGTATTCTGAGCAGTTAGTGACCATTAAGCTAAGAAATAACCACATGTTTGCTTCAAGACAATATGATTTTTTCCCTGTATATAATTTGATAAAGTTCTGTATGAGACTGACTGCTATACAGTAGGTCTATTGCTTTGTCTCACGTACAAGTGAAAGAGCAAACGTTCATCAGAAAGTTTCAGGTGAACATCTGGGTATTATGCTGCCATCAACAGTTCAATACCTCGTTGAATTTCTTGCTTAATTGCTGTCACATTATCAAAAAAGGAAAAAATTGTGCAACATCACTGTACACAGTAACTCTTCTTAAATTGGCTTCAAGTGCAACTAGTACAGGAATAAATAATTTTATCCTAAACATATCTCTTGAAGAGAGTTCATCTAAGGCATCAGGACCAGGTGCACTTCCCTCATTTCCTTGCCGTTTCCTTACTTTTTGTAGCAGTTCTGTAGTTTACATTTGTCAAGGTGGCCTTTGCTTGTTGCTCAAGCTCATCAAAATCTCTAATTTAGCTTATAAAACCTTGAAGTGAGCTGTACAAACATGCACAAGTACTCTAACTTGTGATTTCTGAATGGCTTTGCTGAGAGAAAATAACCTAGCACACGGGTCCAAAAATACAGCACAAACACAAATTCCAGTTTTTCTATTTTCTGCAAAAGCTTGAATCTTGGTATTACTCTTTTCATTAACATCTGAGTACAAGTGACTGAGGCCTCAGTAATAACACAGTAACTTATTTGCCGTAATATTTTCAAGTATCTTCCTCTTGCGCTTGCTAACACTACTTTCAGATTTTTTACTCATGCTCAGATTAGTATCTGAAAATAAATAGTAAAATTAAACTTCAACAGTTATTAGAAAGGAAAACATAAAGGGGAGTTCCCACAAAATGACGTTCACTTCAGTGAAGAAAAAAAAAATAAAAAAAAAGATGATTTTTTTCTCTGCATAATTTTGGGCAATTTTTTCTTAAGGAATTGTTCCTTATTGACAGTTATTCTGCAAAATCTGAATAAAATCTGCCTCCACAAGATGTTTACAAAACAAGTATTCTTTTTCCTATCGTTAAGAAAGATGCTACAAATCAGCATAGTTTTATTACTAACCTGACTGATAAAAAACAGCAACGTCTTCTGCGGCTCTGCTGATACTTGCACAGCTGTGTTTTCAACTTATCTATCTCACTGTTTACCAGGGAGGACGCAATCAATACAGAAATCAATGTTAGTGTCGAGTTATTGACTTAAAACAGTTTTATTCTGATGTGTTGTTAAAGACTACAGTGCTTTATGACAGCATGTGTTAGAAAGGCCTCTGACAGTGTCAGAAATATTATACACCGCGGCTGAGGTCCCCTAGATTATGAGGCCCAAGGCTTCAGCCTGTCAAGCCTATAGGTAAATCTGACACTGTTTGCAATGTATAAAACTAATTCGCTGATTTTATCAACAGGTCGAGGCCCTGCGGGAGAAAATTGTTGCGTTTTTCTTCCACGGGATCAGCTTCTTACTTCTGACGTCCCTCGTCCTGGCCACAGGCATGTCCTATGCTTTATTCCGGGGACTCCTGGTGAAGGGAGGAACGGTGCTTCTTTTCACTTACAGCTACTTTCTTCTCTGGCAGATTAATCGTGTTGGACAGAATTTTGTCAATGAGGTGAGGCCACCAATAATTTTTTTTTTAATTTTCCCAGAAACATCACTTAACATATGCGGTTCAATCTCGTATATAAAAATAAATGTGCAGTTGAAAATTGCAGTTTCCACAAGAAGGCTTGAAGGAAAAGTTGCAACTATCTTTTCTTTGCTAAGTCCCTGAAACAGGTAGATATATATTTGCTTAGTAGACCTCGTCCTGTGCAGTCGCAGTATCTCTTACTCTCATCTTTATAGTCTCTCTACGATCCCCATTGGGAAGGGGAACCTCTACCTGTCTCCATGTGACTTTATTCTTCCATGATGTGAAGATATATCCCCTAAAGCTCTGTCGTAAACGATGCATCGAAGCTTGGGCTTGCGGCAGCCCTAAAAAGTTGTTTGCGGGTCAAGTTCTCGGGAACTACATCACTGAAAGAAGCCTTCCTCGTCACCTTCATTGATAATGAGGAGGCTGAAAAAGTCCTTACCCCGAGTGCAATGAAGACCCTTGATGAACTTTGCTTTGTTATACCAACCTCTCCCTACTTGAAGGCTAAACGACCAGTGTTCTTGAAACGTCTTTACATGATTATCACGGCCCTGTCCACCGAGGAACTCAAGTTTTCCATTGAGGAGCAGAATAACTGGGCCACGATAGAAAGTATCACTAAGATATCCAACGCCTCATCAATGCTTAAGGTCACGTTGGATTTACTACTCTTATAACACTCCACCACCGACTGCTACGATAAGAATAAGAACTTGTGAGAAAGACGGACATGACTATCAATTTTGCACCTCCACTACTGCTCCTACTTGCATCAACTGCAAGAGCGACCATTACACTGCCAGCTAAATGTCCCATCCGTAAGGAGATCTTATTTAAGAAGATTAAAAAAGACATTAACACGACGATCACTATTCATTCGTCTTTCGACCTCTGGGGAGAGAGGACGCTGCTGGAGTTCTGACTACCTGCCACCTGGTGAGCACTTTTGCACTTCAGTTTCAAGATGGCGGATCGTGACGGCAGGCGCGTCAACACTGTTTGCATAGAGCTGATACGTGGAACGTTGAGTAGTGCTACGATGCATGTGCTTCTTCCAGGCATTATTAGGGACCTCTACGGCATTCCTAATGAGAAACTGTATGGAGTTGCCCTCAATGGCTTGAGGAGGATTTTCATGAAGTTTAGGAGGGCCAATTTCTACAGTGGTGTTGTGGCCGAATACCAGGAACGAAGGATGAGCCTTAACTTGACGGTGGAGGTATGTTTGCATGTGTCCACATACTTCACATGGGTTAAGGAGAGGAACGTACCATTTGAGGCGACGCAGTTTGGGCTTGAGGATGTCTTCAGGAACTACAGTGTTGTTCAAGAGTCTAGAGGTGGGGTGTGGAGGGATGGACCATATGCTGGGCTGCCAGAAGGTTCCTACACCCTCAAAATGACGTTGATGAGGCCCATTCCATCATATGTTCTGTTGACGGGATACAGGACCCAAGTCTACGTGCATTACGCAGGGCAAAGAAGGACGTGCCGTCTTTGTGACTCGTACGAGCACATGGCGGCACAGTGTGTATGTAGGACTGCCCCAAGTGTGTCAAAGCTTTTGGAGGAGGAAAGACAACCGAGTACGGTGGGCACGGAGAGGAGTGGGTCGGTTGGACAGAGGAAGGCTCTCTGGAGTGAAGAGATGGAGAATGAAGGGGAGCTGTTGGGGACGTGTGTTACACTCCCGGAGGTGGCTAGTGAGGATCCACCATGGCCTGTGGTGGTGGAGAAAGGGGAAACATCAACGCAGGAGCTGTTGTTGGAGGATGTGCTACAGGATTTTTTGGAGGAAGCTGTGGTGGGCAAGGACATGGATGGAAGGTCCAGTGATGTGCAGAAGCTGGAAGGGCTGCAGGAGAAAGTGGAGATCTTGGGTAAGCAAGACCAGGAAATAGTGGTGGTAGCTGAGGTACATCAGGAGGATTTGCCTGATGTTGATATGAGTTTGAGTGGAAGCTCTAGGAAGCGGCCTGCAGGGTCGTCTGAATTGGATGAAGTATTGACATCTGGGCAGAGACCAGGCAAGAAGGCATGGGCAGATGTGGTGGGGAAGGCCACTACAGGGGGGGGGTGTAAAAGGAAAGTCGGGTGGGGAGGGGCAAAGGGGGTGGGGGTTCCGATTAGGAAGAATGGTAAGGACAGAGTTGGCATCATGAAAGGGAGTGTGAGCAAGCCACAACGACACAGGGGTAAGCCGCCTTTCCTTGAACATTCAGGTGTGTGACTTTAAAAGTTAATGGTCTCAAGAATGAGGTCAAAAGGGTCTGGTTGGAGTGGTTTTTGAGAAGGTATGACATGGACGTCTGTTTCTTGCAGGAGCACAACCATAGGTCAGGATGTGAGCTGCAATTGAGGGGTTATAAGATGTTTGTAAGTATGGCTTTGCATTTAAAGGGAGGAGTGGCTGTAGTGGTAAAGAAGACCAGCCCCTTGCATGTCATGGTTGTTTGGGTGGATGGGTATTGGGGGGAGAGGAGAGTATGTTTTGTAGGGGTTTATATGCCGGCAATTAGTAATATGAGGGTGAAAGCAGACTTTGTTAGGGGAGTTTTGTTGTACTATCTCAGGGGTTTACCTGCTATTTCGATAATTGGGGGAGATTGGAATTGTGTGATTCGGCATGGGGATGTGATACCAAGGGGTGTGGGGAGTGTGTTGAGTGCTTTGAGGGATGTTTTACGGGATGTGGGGCTAGATGATGTGGTGGGCAGGGGGGGTATCAGGTGGAGCATATGTATGTGCGTATGTGCGGTGGAGTTATGAGGCACGGTTGGATAGAATTTATGTTAAGCATGGGATGGGTGTTGAGAGGGTTAGGACTATTGACTTGGGTTTGTCCTATCACAGGGCGGTGTTGGCTGACCTTCGGGTAGATGGTATTACGCGCATATATCCGAGTTATTGGAAATTGAATGTGAGGCTTTTACAGGAGGAGGATCTAGGTTTGTCATTTCAGGACTGGTGGAAGGTATTTTGGGAGGATAGGGATGGGGACGTGAATTTGCTTGACTGGTGGGAGTTGGATGCAAAGGTGGAGATTGCAAAATTTTTTAAAGCACGTGGTAGGGAGCAGGCACATTGGCGGCTGGGCTGCAGAATTACTTAGAGGGGCAATTGAATGATTGTTATGGGGGAGTAAGGAAGGTGTGAGTAGAGATATGGGGGAACTTAGGAGTCGCTTAGAGGAGATTCATTATGAACGGTTTCATGCACTCTGTGTCAGGGTAGGCTTGGAGGATGTCTTAAAAGGTGACACGCCGTCCGGGTATGTTCTATGGAAATTCAAGGACAGGCAGTTGATGATTACTGTGGCGCATTTAGTGGTGGGGTATGGGGCGGTTATGTGGAGGGTCAGGGTCTTTCTGATACAGACAGTATCAGTAGGTATGCAGATTATTGGTTTCGGGAGAAATGGAGGAAGAGGGAGGGGGTTGGTGGTATGGATACATTTCGGGACATCGAGGCACCTCTGGTTTTGGGGTAGGGGGACAGGGAAATATTGAAGGGCAGCATTAAAGAGGCAGAGGTGGAGGAGGTGATGAATGGGTTGAGTCAGGGGAAGGCACCCGGAATGGATGGTTTATCTAACGATTTTTATAGGGCACATTGGGAGAGTCTTCGGAAGTGTCTTGTGGAAGTTCTGAATTATATGTTGAGCAGTGGTAGGATGGGGAGAACACAGAAAACTGGGAAGGGTTTGGGTGATTATTGTCCTTTGTCATTAATGCGTACGGATTATAAAATTCTCGCAAAGATATTGAGTAATAGATTGAAGAAGGTAATTGGGGCTGTGATACATGGAGGTCAGTATGGATCCCGGGGTGTAGTATGAGGAATGGGCACAGTCGGTTAAGGGATTTTATAGAGAACTGCCTGGAAGGGGGCGTCCTTGGTTTGGATTGGGCTCAGGCTTATGATTGTGTGAATAGGGAGTTTTTGTGGATCTGTTTGGAGAAGTTGGGTTTTGGAGGGGGGGGGTAGTGAGTTGGGTGCACACTCTATATGAGGGGGTGGTTGTGCGGGTTCAGGTTAATGGAAGGCTAGGGGAGCCAGTGCTGATGGAGAGGGGCTTAAGGCAGGGTTGTCCACTCTCCCAGTTGCTCTTTGCATGTGTGCAGCATCCTTTCTTTGAGGCTGTGGAGGGGGAATTGCATGGGTTAGAGGGGGGCTGCATGGGGGGAATTGTTGGATATGTTGATGACAGAACTGTTCTGGTAATGAATGGGGGGTTTTACGGAGGATCGGTGAGGCAATTAAGAGTTTTGGGGAAGTTTCGGGTATGGGAGTTAATCTAGCGAAGTCGAGGTTATTGGAGGTGGGGAATTGGGATGGGGGGAGATTGGAGGAGGAGATGGGATGGTCAGTTGGTGAGAGACTTAGGGTTTGTGGGATATGGTATATGGCACAGGTGCAGGATTGCAGGAGGATCAACTCTGCACTAGTCACGAGTAGGTCTCTGGGCAAGCTTAGAGGTTTAAGGGTTAGGGAAGTGACGTTACTGCAGCGCGTTCTGGTTATTAACTCGCTTGTGTATAGTAAGGTATGGGGAGTGGCGGAGGTGTTTCCATTACGGCCACAGGATATTCAGGAAATACAGAGGACGGTTTTGAGGTTTGTGTGTGGGTATGGGAGGTCCTGGTTAAGTAAGAAAGTGGTTATGACAGATGTGAAATGGGAGGGGTCTAGGACTGATGGCTTTGGGGCCTAGGATAATGGCCTTATATATTAAGCAGAGGTATATTAGGGTGGGGGAGAGGGGTGTAAGGGTGGATAGGGTGACGAGGGATGCTAGAAACTGGTGGAGTGGCAGGGACTTGAGGGATTGAGAGGATTTGCTGAGGTACTTATTAACAGTGTGACAGGTTTCAAAATTGAAGATTAAAGCGTTGGTGGGTGTGGTGTGGGGACGGGGTGACTTACAGGGGGCTGCTGTGTATCCCATGTTTAACTGGCAGGTTATATGAAGGGAGTTCAGGCTGCTTAGGTACCAGCAAGGGTTAGGGAGTTTGTATACCGTTTTCTTATGGGGGTATTGGCATCCAAGCATGAGTTGCATAAAATTGGGTTGGTGAGAGAGGCGACATACTTGTTCTGTGGGGAGGAGGAAACTGCCTTTCACGTGGTATATTTTTGCTCATCTTTGGGGGGATGAGGGTTTGGATGGGGGTGTTATCAGGCTTTTGGGGGGGGATAGTTGGTCGTTTCTTGGAACTTTGTCGTTGGATGTCAGTGGGGTATAAGGGGAAGTGGGAAGGGCTTTGATGTACGTTATGGCAGATTATTTGCATGTTACTTGGGGAATGAGGGAGATTAAAGGTCAGTTGAGGATAAAGGCATTAGCAGCTAGATTCTATAGAACAATGTGTAGGAATATAGCAATTTATGGGGGGCGTTGGGAGTCCAGTTTCTCCGAGGGTTATCGAAACCTCTCAGTGGGGAAACTCCTCCGGGCTCATGGGGGCGGGCAAGGGGCTGGTCTCCTTTCGTGACTGGTGGGTATGGTAAGGTAGTGGAGTTTTTGTGTTGTATGTGATTTGTGAGTGGAGTATGTGAGGGTTGCAACTTGACCTCTGGTTGTGTTCTTTGCGAGTTGGTTCATCTTTTATTCATATCAGAGAGACCCTGCTTTCAGCATAGCTTCACATATAAGTCACATAATTTTTTACTTTTGTTTGGTTAATTATTACACTGACTGTCGGGGATTGGTGGCTTAGGCATCTGTTATGGTGGTTTATATAATGTTATGGGTTTTGTGCTATTTTATATTTTGTGAAATTTTGGTTCATTATGTTACCAAGCATGTCCACAGGAGTTTATTTTTTTTTTTTTAATCACTCGGGAAAATGTGTTTGGAGACGTTATGTACTCCAGTAGCCCAGGAGTTCGATAGTATGGGCTGTTTATTACATATATGGCGGGCTAAGATTTAGCTGCAGGTGTTTCCTGCTTTTGTTTTATTCAGTGTCCTATGAACGTCTATTGCAAACTTAGTGTCACCATTTGTTTTATGCTAACGCATTGTACAATTTTAGTTTTACAATGAAGTACTTTTGTGATTCCAATAGGGAGATGGGGTTTTTATGTATAGTATGTAGGCAGTTTTGATACATATCTTGTTGGAATGTACTTAGGGGTGATTAAATGTAGTTGTATGTTTTTCTTTGACCTGGTGTGGGTCACTAAGTTGGGAGATGTTTTGTTATCCATTATCTCATGAGTTTGTTCTTTGTATGGGCTGTTATTGTACATATAATGTTATGTCTTACTTGCAGGTGTTTCCTGCTCATTGTTTATGTGGGTTTTTTTTATTGTGGTATGTGTCACTGTAATGTTTATTGTAGGCTTTGGTTTGCCTACTGTTTAAATTAATGTAATGAATAATTTTATCTTTTGTATGCTGTTTTATGATTTCTGTTTACTTTGTGCAAGGGGTCTTATTGTACAAAGCTGTGGGGGGTTTTGTGTTTGCACAGGCATGAATTGTGAGGTTCTGATTTTTGTTAATGTACTTTTCTGTGCAGGAGTTTTCTTGCTCTTTTTATTCTGTTAGGTGTTTCCTGCTCATTGTTCATGCGGGAAATTTTTATTAGGGTAGGTGTTATTGTAACGTTTATCGTAGGCTTTGGTTTGCCTACTGTTTAAATGATTGTAATGTATAATGTTATCTTTTGTATGCTGTATTATATTTTCTGTTTACCTTGTGCAAGGGTTTTTATTGTGCAGTGTTTTGGGGGGTTTTTGGTTTTTGCACAAGCATGAATTGTGAGTTTTTGACTTTGTTCATGTAATTTTTTGTGCAGGAGCTTTCTTGCTCTTTTCTTCCTGTTAGGTGATGGGATATCTTTTAATAAATATGAATAAAACATTCAGGGTATGTATTGGGTTGATGTAGGTCATTGTTTTTGCAAATGGCTAATTCATGTGTTATTTTATTTATTATATGTTGTACTGTATTATTTTAAATAAAATATAAAAAAAAGAAACTCCCCAACATATGCTGCTATAACAAAGCTCCAGGTGGACACTACGCACATCCTGCTAGCCACTCGACAGACGCCACCAACTACCACCTCCTCTCCACTGCCAGACGATATTTCCACACACATTTACTATTACATGTAGTTTGCTCAAATGTAAAATGTAGCCGACCCTGGATCCCTCAACATGACTATTACTGAACTCTTTTCAATGAACAACATGCCAACCTTCAAATTCAAAAAAATCGTCAGCTTCACAGCTCCGGACTTAACATGTATGACCAGAGCTTTGGTAAGATGGGGAAGGAAGAAGGATGGTAAGGATGGAAATATGGGGAAAGGATGGTTGAGTGGAAGAGAGTGGTGGTGGGGTAATAATGGTAATTGACCTAACCACTTTGGTGCATTTTAGTACATGTGTGTTTGTGTGTGTGTGTGTGTGTGTGTACTCACCTAATTGTGGTTGCAGGGGCCGAGACTCAGCTCCTGGCCCCGCCTCTTCACTGATCACTACTAGGTCCTCTCTCTCTCTGCTTCCAGAGCTTTGTCATACCTCGTCTTAAAGCTATGTATGGTTCCTGCCTCCACTATATCACTTGCTAGGTTATTCCACTTAATGACTACTCTATGACTGAAGAAACACTTCCTAACATCCCTCTGATTCGACTGAGTCTTCAGCTTCCAATTGTGACCTCTTGTTTCTGTGTCCCCTCTCTGGAACAACCTGTCTCTGTCTACCTTATCTATCCCAAGCAGTATTTTGTATGTCGCTATCATGTCTCCCCTGACCATCCTGTCCTCCAATGTCGTCAGTCAGATTTCCCTCAACCTTTCTTCGTAGGACATACCCGAGATCTCCGGAACTAGCCTTGTTGCAAACCTTTGCACTTTCTCTAATTTCTTGACGTGTTTGACCAGGTGTGGGTTCCAAGCTGGTGCTGCATACTCCAATATAGGCCTGATGTACACAGTGTACAGTGTCTTGAGCGATTCCTTACTAAGGTATCGGAACACTATTCTCAGGTTTGCCAGGCACCCGTATACTGCAGCAGTTATCTGGTTGATGTGTGCCTCCGGAGACATGCTCAGTGTTATGGTCACCCCAAGATCTTTCTCTTTGAGCGAGGTTTGCAGTCCTTGGCCATCTAGTCTATACTCTGTCTGCGGTCATCTTTGCCCTTCTCCGATCTTCATGACTTTGCATATGGCAGGGTTGAATTCAAGAAGCCAGTTGCTGGTCCACGTGTCCAGCCCGTCCAGGTCTCTTTGAAGTCCTGCCTGGTCCTCATCTGATTTAATTCTCCTCATTAACTTCACATCATCTGCGAACAGAGACACCTCTGAGTCTATCCCATCCATCATGTCATTCACATATACCAGAAATAGCACTGGTCCTAAGACCGACCCGTGTGGGACCCTGCTCGCCACAGGTGCCCACTGTGATACCTCTCAGCGTACCATAACTCGTTGTTGCCTCCCTGTCAGGTATTCTTTGATCCATTGCAGTGCTCTTCCTTAAATGTGTCTGATCCTCTAGTTTCTGCACTAGTTGCTTGTGAGGAACTGTGTCGAAGGCCTTCTTGCAGTCCAAGAAAATGCAGTCAACCCACCCCTCTCTCTCATGCCGTACTTCTGTAACTTTGTCATAGAACTCCAGGTTTGTGACACAGGATTTGCCTTCCATGAATCCGTGCTAGATGTCGTTTATAATCTTGTTCCGTTCCAGTTGCTCCACCACTCTCCTCCTGATAATCTTTTCCATGACTTTGCATACTATACACGTCAGTGACACTGGTCTGTAATTTAGTGCCTCTTTTCTGTCTCCTTTTTTAAAAATGGGAACTACATTTGCGGTCTTCCATGCCTCAGGTAGTTGCCCAGTTTCAAGGCAAGTGTTGAAGATTGTGGTTAATGGCACACACAGTATATCTGCTCCCTCCCTGAGGACCCACGGGGAGATGTTGCCCGGTCCCATTGCCTTTGAGGTATCAAGGTCACTTAGCAGTTTCTTCACCTCCTCCTCAGTTGTGTGCATATCGTCCAGCATTTGCTGGTCTATTCCCTGTTGGTGTCCCCCTCTGTCCTGTCTTCCCAGAGTCTTTCCTGTCTCTACTGTGAATACTTCCCTAAATCTCTTGTTGAGCTCCTCGCATACCTCTTGATCGTTTCTTGTGAGTTCCCCACCTTCTTTCCTCAGCCTGATCACCTGATCTTTGACTGTTGTCTTTCTCCTAATGTGGCTAAACAGCAGTTTTGGGTTAGACTTGACTTTCGATGCTATGTCATTTTCGTACTGTCACTGGGTCTCCCTCCTTATCTGTGCATACTCGTTTCTGGCTCTTCGACTGATCTCCTTGTTTTCCTGGGTCCTTTGCCTTCTATACCTCTTCCATTCTCTAATGCGCTTAGTTTTTGCCTCCCTGCACCTTTGGATAAGCCAAGGACTCGCTTTGGTCTTTCCAATGTCTCTATTGCCCTTGGGAACAAACCTTTCCTCTGCCTCCTTGCATTTTGTTGTTGCATATTCCATCATTTCATTTACTGTCTTTCCTACCATTTCTCTGTCTCACTGCACCTCCAGCAGGAAGTTCCTCATACCTGTGTAGTCCCCCCTTTTATAGTTTGTTTTTTCCCATTCGATTCCTGTTACCCTTTGCACCTGTAACTCTACTATGCAATCAAAACTCAGGACTAAGTGGTCACTAGCTCCGAGGGGCCTCTCATATGTGATGTCATCAATGTCTGAGCTACTCAGGGTGAATACAAGGTCCAGTCTTGCTGGTTCATCTTCCCCTCTCTCTCTGGTAGTGTCCCTGATGTGTTGATGCATGAGGGTTTCCAGTACCACATCCATCATCTTGGCTCTCCATGTCTCGGGGCCCCCAGGAGGCTCCAGGTTTTCCCAATCGATCTCCTTGTGGTTGAAATCACCCATAACCAGTAACCAGTGTGTGTGTGTGTGTGTGTGTGTGTGTGTGTGTGTGTGTGAGAGTGTGTGTGTGTGTGTGTGTGTGTGTGTGTGTGTGTGTGTGTGTGTGTGTGTGTGTGTGTGTGTGTGTGTGTGTGTGTGTGTGTGTGTGTGTGTGTGTGTGTGTGTGTGTGTGTTTGTGTGTGTAGTGTAGTGTTATTATTGAAATCAATTTCCACACACAGTTATAACCAGTGTATAATTGCATGACGCTAATTTGGCAGTGGGTATACTTTTTGCAATTGCTTTTTATTGCGACTGCAGAGCAAGGCGTCTGATGTAGGGGGATTGCTACCCGGAGATACTGGCAGTCTCAGCCGTTTTAGTGGTGGTGTCCTGCCGTAGTAGGTGTGCAGATGTTACATAGTTAGATGTAATAGTTAATAGGTTAAAAGGGAAGTCTCCGTAAGTTGGGGTAGTTTTGTCCTCATTAGGCATAAAAAGGTTCCGGAGTTACCCACCTATATCTTCTGGGAGGTCACTCAGGATCACTGGTCTCTGGAAATTATCCTTGTGGATGAATCGTCGCACTCTCTGTTGGAGGGTCATTCTTTGTGGTCTGTGGAGAGGTGTGTTCAGTCCATAACTCTTGTAGGAAATACAACAGGACCAGAGAGGTGGCTTATATACTGTAGTCAGATCCAACCTTTGGACGAACACCTACTTACACTAGTGGATGGTCCCACTGTGATCCCGCCTCCTCCTGCTTTGACTCACCTGACTGCGGTGCATAAGCTACCTCTCTGGCCCTATGCTGTACTTCCTACAAGAGTGATGGACTGAACACATTGATTCCAGGCTGAGGGACTGATTACCTCAAACTCCTCCTCTCCTTATGCCTTCCTGCTTTGTATTGGACTGATGAAGCTACTGTGTGGCAAAACGTTTCATCAGTAAAGATTCCCATATGTTGCACAAGTGTTTCAATTCTTTAACTTGTCGGTTATAAACCATTCATCACATCTTCCATTCTGATTCTGCCTCTCCTCGTGGTACCTGTGATGAAGCAGAGTTCTCTATCCTGAACTCTTTGTAGCTGTAGCATGTCCGTTTTAGTTGTTAATGATATTCTAGCATAGGTCTTATCATCTTGTACAGGTGTTTCTTGTGGGAAGGGGCTTGATTAAACCTGTATAGATTGTTGAGGCAGGCTTTGGCTAAATTTTTATTTTTAGTGATGTGAGATGTGGAGTGGAGAAATCAGTTTATCTCGTATCCCAGGATCTTGTTGGGGTTTCTGATGGCAATAGGTGTACCTCTGATGGAGATACCCCCCTTGTCATCTATAGTTGTTGCAAAACATCCGATGGTGCTAATAAGGACTTTGTCTGGGTTGGTCATGATGCTCTATTTCTTCTCCCAGTTTGCTGTTCTTCGTAGTTCGGTATTCATTTCTTTCGATAACCCTCCATGCTTATGTTTTTACGTTATGGGGGTGGATGACACTACATGGATAACATCATTAGCAAATTGGGTGATGATGATATCATTGAACTTGGGTTGAGGGTGATCATTTACATATATGTTGAATAGTATCGGGCTATAGCACGAGCGTTGTGGTACTCCAGCTGTCGGTGTGAAAAGCTCTGCCGACTTGCCGTTAAAAGTAGGAATGATTCTTCTTTCTGATAAGAAGTTGTATATGAATCTGAGAAAAGTTCAGCTGTGGTCAGGAAGACAGACGAGTTTAAATATGAGTCCGTCGTGCCACAGGCTGTCAAAATTGTTGTTCTAGATTCGCCAGTATAATCGCCCAGCCTGGGCCTTTTCCAAGTGGTGGTCCGGTCTTGGCTCCCTTTCGCGGGAGTGTCTCAGACCAATGTCTGCCATGGGAGGAAGTACAAGTACCTCCTAGTCTTGTACGACTAGCTGTCTACACACAGCCCCATTCCCCGCCCCCACGGGGCTCACAGAGAGAAACTAGGCACCTTGGGCTGCCACAAAACCCTCCCACACTGGCCTCAAAGGGTGTGGCAGCTGTATAGCTAGAGCAGACGATGTCAGCAGGTGCAAAAGCAACAAGCACTACAGGATCCTGCTGCTACTGCTTCACTTGTCCTTTGCTCTCTCCTGTCTCGTGCTCTTGACTTCCACACCGGCAAGACGTACTCGCTCCTAATTAATTGCCTTGCTCCTGATTGGTTGCCTTGCGATCGCCGTGCTGGGAGAGGCTTTGTAATTAATTTGAGTTGTTGCTTGAGATCGAGAGAGAGAGTTTAGGTAAGACCCCAATGGGGTGAGCGGGGAAGACGGGACAGGCGAAGACTAGTGTTGGAGTGGAGTGTCTTTAGTGGTAGAAAACGTTCCAGTGCTTAACCCAGCAGCTGAGCGATCGTGGGATAGAACTGGAGATTCAGGAACGGCTAGCGATGTAGAAGGCACGAGTAGCAAGCTGTACAGGCTGCATCTTGGCGGTGGGTATCTACCAAACTCATCAACCAACCAACTTCTCTTCAGAATCTCCCGAAAGCACAGTGTCATCAGCAAAGAGCAACTGTGACAACTCCCACTTTGTGTTAGATTCTTTATCTGGGAGGTGACTGGTGACTGGTAGCTGGAGATCGACAGGAAGAGGGGATGGAGAGGGAGCCAAACTTTGAAGTGATTGGTCGTTCAAGTTGAAGAGAGGTGGTAGTTGCGACGTGATTGGTGGGTGATATTTCATCATAGCTGTGTCCATATTAATTCCATTTCCCAGCTGTGGATCCGTTTTGAAGTCTTTTGTGTGCAGATTTTGATAAGAGGGTAATTTTAACCAGGTTGAAGTTGGCAGCTAGGTCTTCAAGTATGGCAGTTACAATTTGATGGTCGCTACCAGGAGCAACAGTATACTTGACAGATACATGGTGTATGTTATGGGCTACTGCAGTTGTATACAACCACTTGCTGGGTGGATTACAAGTGTATAAAGTCATAGGTTCAGTTGTTCTAAATTTTTCGTCTTCTGTTTCTTCAGGCATTTGTGAGGCTTGAGGGGAAGGTACGAATGGTTGTGTCCTCTCATTGGTGGGCTCAGGAGTCGTACAGGTAAATACAATTCATCTGAAGCCAATGTCAATGGCCAAGAGTCAGGGCAACAAAAGAAGATCCAGTAACCAGCCAGGGACTCTTAACATCACAGGTGAAAGCAGCAATAGTACAAGGAAAACTTCTCGTACTGCCAGTCAGGATACAACTCTCATCAACCACCTGCATCATCACAACACTCGACAGACAAAAACAAATATGGCCGACACCACAGTCCAAGATAACTCCTTCCATGGATTTGTTGCTAAGAAGATTACTGACCCAGAAATAGCTAAACTTCTTGTGATCCAGAACCAAACAGTCACCAAGCTAACCCAGGAAATGCAGGAGCTTAAAACCTCCAACGCACAGTACCTCAGCAAGATCACAACTCTAGAAGATAAACTAAACACTCTAGAACAACTACGCAACACCCACACCCAGTCTGTGGACACCATCAACACACTAAAAGATCAAGTCACTCAACTGAATGCCAACATCATAGAAGAAAGATCACAACAGGTATCTGACGCTATTGTAGTTAACAGCAAACATCTACCACCTAGTCACCCAAGAGACATACATGGAGGCTACCCTACTACTTATCAAGGACCACCTTCGCCTGAACATATGTAATGATGAACTAAAAGATTACAAATTGATGGGCTACCAAGCAGGGAAAACAGCAGTGTTATTAAAGTTCACTACCAGCTTACAAAGAAATAACCTGTTAAAACCATCCACATCTATGAAATCAGATGTTATACGTCAATGACTGCCTTACCTAAACAAGACAAAACCTTTATCGACTAAGAAAATTACGCAATACCCAAAAAATCCATCAGTGCTTTGTGCGGAACGGTAAAATCGCATTCAGGAAACAACCCACTGGGAAGAGATACTTCATCTTTACAGAATACGAACTAAAAACATTCCTGAGTGAGGCTGGATTAACAGAATCAGAATAAAGTGCAGTTTATACCCACCGTCCACGAACAGTGTTATGAATCACACTGTAACAGTTATGTACTACTACAATATTTGTTCCACTACTTTTGAATTTCACTTTTGTATTCAATTACCATTCTACCTCATTGCCGTAATTGTATTTAATAGCTACAAAATCTCTCTCTTTATTATTATTATTATTATTATTATTATTATTATTATTATTATTATTATTATTATTATTATTATTATTATTACTTCTACATTATCATATATTTACAACTTACCACATCATTTCCCTATTTTATTCTATTTGTAACTTACCATAACATTGCCCTATTTTAATTTATTACTGCCCAATTTCATTTTATACTTCATTGCCCTTTTTTTTAACTTTTATTATTGCTCTTCTTTATTTTATACTTTAGTGCCCAACTTTATTTTATAACTTTTTTTTAACCTATTGTTACCAAATATTCAAGCTTTATTGCCCAATTTTATTAAAAAAAATTATTATTGCCCTATTTTATTTTATAGTTTATTGCCCAATTTTATTTTATTTTATACTATTGTTGCCAAATATTCAAGTTTTATATTCAACTACAACTCTACCTCATAGTTTAATATTTTTAATATCAACAAATCTCTTTCTTAATTATTTCTTCTACTTTATTATATATTTGTAATTTGCCATATCATTGCCCTATTTTATTCTCTAATACTTTTTTATAATCTCTCGCATATATTCCAATTTAATTGTTTTTAATATCAGTTGTATATCGTCTCACTATCATCTCACTTACAAGCAAATCATTGCCCTTTTTTATTTTGTTATAATTTGTAATTCTATCTTATTAGTTTTTATCTAGTTGAACTTTATTTCATTCTAGCTTAATACATAGTTAATACCAAATTCATTATGTTTGCTAGTTACTACACTCTATTTGACCAGTGTCAAATAAGGTGTAGTAACTACTACAAATATCAGTACTAGAACTATCCACACTATACATGATATAAAGAAATAGTATTTAACCTAAATGATGAATGATCATGTCGACCATGATCTAAGCCTATATAATCTAACATCCAATCAAAATTTATTAAAAAGTAACTGACTCTGTTACACAGCACCGCAAGCCAACACTGTCTTAAATAAGTATAACAGTTCTTAATTATAACATTAGATCCTTAAGCAAACACTATGATGACCTCCTGGCACTTGCTATAGTGATGAATATGGAGAATATATTTTTGCTAATTTTACTGTAAAAAACATTAAGATTTCTATAACAATCGGGGCCATTTACCGGATGCCTCACACAAACATCCCAAATTTTCGCGATAAATTAAAGACACTAATAACAAACAACCAAATGAACAAGCACCACCTTCTTTTAGCTGGAGACTTCACCATCAACCTTGACCTACCAGATGACCAGCCTGTAACTGATTTCATCAACAACATGAACAACACACTTCTCATAACAACAATAACTAAACCAACCAGGCTGACTGAGACAAATGCAACCATAATCGACCATATATGGACAAATATACAAGCCCTCCTTAAATCAAGGATAATCACAGACAGCACTACTGACCACTACCCTACCTTGAATACAACAAAGTTTCATTTAGACTCCATGACGAGGCCTCAATAAGTAACTTCACAGCAGAACCAGAGACTGTTGACTGACCTACAGAATTCTCCAATGCCAATGGTATCGATGATTGGACAGACATATTTCTTAATAAATTACTTAGACTATATAACAAACATTGTCCTAAAAAAAGAAACAGATTACGAATATACGTCTAGGTTGCCCATGGCTAACTAACAGCTTACTAAGATCAATTAACAAGAAACATCAATATGAAAAGCAATATAGACAGGGCTTAATACACAAAGATATTAAACACTATGCATCAGTTCTCACCAAACTAATAAAAAAAGCCAAACAATTATACTACTCCAGCAGATTCACTGAAACAAGAGGAGATATAAAAAAGACCTGGAAAACACTCACAGATTCCGGGCACCCACGAACTGAAAAAACTAGGGATATTGTCCTTACTAAACCGAACGAAACACCACTACAGCCTATTGATACAGTTAACAAGATAAATGACTTCTTCTCAACCATAGGATCAAATCTCGCCAGTAAAATCCCAGGTACCAACGCCAGTGCAAGTGATTACTTAGATTGGAATTTCCCAACCTCCTTCTATTTTGCAGCTACTGAGCCCACTGAAGTCACCATGATAATAAAGTCACTCAAAAAGAAATCAGGGAATCTGTCCCAAGTCCCACCAATATTATACAAGCAAGTGGCCCATGTCCTCTCGCATGCTGTTTCATTAGTTTTTAACAAATCACCAGAAACTAGCACTTTCCCTACACTACTCAAAACAGCAAGGGTTACACCAATATACGGAGGTGGTGACCTCACAGACGTAAACAACTATAGACCAATGTCAAACTTACCGTTGTTATCCAAAATCTTCGAGAAACTCGTGCACAAGAGAATATATTCTTTTATAACAACACAAAGCCTAGTCAACTCCTGCCAATTTGGCTTCAGAAAAAAATAAAAGCACTAACGATGCAATTGTAAAAATGATAGACCTGTTTTACACAGCACTGGAAAATAAGAAATATTCATTAGGACTATTTATTGACCTAAGAAAAGCTTTCGACACAGTAAACCATGGCATCCTACACCACAAACTTGATCATTATGGTATAAGAGGCCATGCACTAGCATATTACAAATCATACCTTGCTAATAGGTATCAGTATGTCACCATTAAAGACAACTTTGTCAACACGACCACTTGATACTGGAGTGCCGCAGGGAAGTGTCCTTGGTCCTCTGCTCTTCCTCTTATATATCAATGATCTTCCCAACGTATCACAACTCCTGAAACAAGTTCTCTTTGCTGACGACACGACTTATGTCATCTCCCACCCAAATCTTGCCTCGCTCAACACCATTGTTAACAAAGAATTACTAAAAATATCTACATGGATGACAGCCAATAAACTTATACTCATCACTGATAAAATCTTCTATATCATGTTTTGTAACAGAGCAGGTGTTGCACAACTGAACATTAAGATCGACAACACTCTTATTGCTAAACATTATGAGGGCAAATTCCTGGGCCTGCAACTCGACAGCAACCTGAAATTCAGCACCCATATCCAACACATAACAAAAACTGTTGGATCCTCTGTAAGATACGTTACTACGTACCACAATCAGCCTTACTCACACTATACTATCCACTCATCTATCCCTACCTCACATATACCATTTGTTCTTGGGGATCAGCAGAAATTACCCACCTAAAGGCAATAATAACCCAACAAAAAGCAGCAGTAAGAATTATCATGCAATCCAATGCTAGGCAACCTCCCTACCCCACCCACTCTTCAAAGACCTGAACTTACTCACTGTTCAGAATATACACACTTACTACTCTGCAATCTACATCTACAGAACTATAAATTCCCATACACTTTCTTGATAGTTGTGACAGGACCCGTAGACATAATGCCAGACAAAAACATCTCTTTGACATTCCCCGTGTCCGGCTAAATCTATACAAAAATTCAATGTACTTAAGAGGGCATAAAATCTGGAACTCCTTGCCTGAAAACTCTAGAACTACAGACGTAACCACCATTTTCACAGGTACCGTTAAAAAAATCTTATCTCCCTTACACTATTTTATCTTACACATATCCAAAGCAAAATTCACTTACTGATATCTGTGACTCCCCCAATGTACTCATGACTGTAAACATAAAATTCTGAATACAGCTATTGCTTCGTAATTCTTAAGCTAGTCATAAGTTTGCCTAAGACACTCCAATATAGAAACTGTATCATACCAAACCGAAACCATTTCCATTAATTTAAGATAAACTAACTGTTAAATCCCTAAATATTTTGTACTATCTAAATTTTCTAAATCTAGTTAATTACTATAATAACCTAACCTTAATACTAGTTTGATCCTTATCTTGTGTCAGTAAAGAGTAAGAACTAGTATTAGTCTGTACGAAATGCCTAGGCATAATAGCGGCCTTCTTTTTAATATGTGTTTTATATTAAGTAATAATATCTTATATTATGTAAACGCCCACATTGTAATATTAACAGAAATAAAGAACTTTAATTTTAATTTTTTTATCAAGTCTTGCATGTTGTCAGGTGCTGTGAAGCCGACGATTTTTCGTGTGAATTTCAGAATATCCTCTGAAGGAGGACTATAGACCAATAAGCCTTACTTCTATAGTTGGTAAATTTATGGAATCAATAATTGCCGAATCAATTCGTAGCCTTCTTGAAAGGCGTAAACTGATTAATGAATCTCAACACGGTTTACAAAGGAGCGTTCCTGTCTTACGAATTTGCTAATTTTTTTCACTGAGATGTTTGAGGAAGTAGATCATGGTATTGAACATGATATTGTGTATATGGACTTTAGTAAGGCTTTCGATAGAGTTTTACATCAGAGGCTATTGAGAAAACTTAAGGCACACTGAATAGGAGGAGAAATGTTTTCCTGGGTAGGTGAATGGTTGACAAATAGGCAGCAGAGAGTTTGCATAAATGTGGAGAAATCACAGTGGGGGCACGTCACAAGCGGTGTTCCGCAGGGGTCAGTGTTGGGCCCGTTGTTGTTCACAATCTACGTAAACGACATAGATGAGGGAATAAGTAGTGACATAAGAAAATTTTCTGATGACACCAAAATAGGCCGTCCAATTTATTCTAATGAGAACATTAGAGCACTCCAGGATGATTTGAATAGATTGT
Source organism: Cherax quadricarinatus (assembly GCF_038502225.1). NCBI lineage: Eukaryota > Metazoa > Arthropoda > Malacostraca > Decapoda > Parastacidae > Cherax > Cherax quadricarinatus. Next base: position 1,393,713 of record NC_091318.1, read on the forward strand.
TGCAGTGGTCGGAGAAGTGGCAGATGCAGTTTAATTTAGACAATTGCAAAGTTCTATATGTTGGACAGGAAAATAACCATGCCACATATAAACTAAATAATGTAGATCTTAATATTACGGATTGCAAAAAGGATTTAGGAGTTCTGGTTAGCCGTAATCTGAAACCAAGACAACAGTGCATAAGTGTTCACAATAAAACTAACAGAATCCTTGGCTTCATAGCAAGAAGTATAAATAATAGAAGTCCTCAGGTTGTTCTTCAACTCTATAATCTTTGGTAAGGCCTCATTTAAATTATGCTGCTCAGTTTTGGTCACTGTATTACAGAATGGATATAAATGCACTGGAAAACGTACAAAGGAGGATGACAAAGTTGATCCCATGATTCAGAAATCTTCCCTATGAGGATAGACTGAGGACCCTGAATCTGCACTCTCTAGAAAGGCGTAGAGTTAGGGGGAATATGACTGAGGTGTATAAATAGAAAACAGGAATTAATAAAGGGGATGTAAACAGAGTGCTAAAAACATTTAATTCCCCAACATATGCTCCTATAGCAAAGCTCCAGACGGCCACTGTCAAGATCCTGCAAGCCACTCAATAGACGTCTAGCCACCAACCACCACCTACTTTCCACTACTGCTGCATGTTGTTTGCCCACATGCAGAACGTAGCTGACCCTGGATCCTTCAACAAGACTATTAATGAACTCTTTACAATGAACAACATAAGAACATAAGAAAGAAGAAACACTGCAACAGGCCTACTGGCCAATGTGAGGCAGGTCTAATTCTCCCACTGGCTTAAGCTCATTGACCTAGCGACCTTAAGCTCACTGACCGTCTGACCTCACTGACCTAGTGAGGTCAGACACTTCATTTAAGGGAGGAGTACGGCATCCGACCCAGCAGCACAAGCTAGCTCACACCCACCCACACCCACTCATGTATTTATCCAACCTACTTTTAAAACTACACAACATCTTAGCTTCTATGACGGCACTCGGGAGTTTGTTCCACTCATCCACAACTCTATTACCAAACCAGTGCTTTCCTATATCCTTCCTGAATCTGATTTTTTCCAATTTAAAACCATTGCTGCGAGTTCTGTCTATGTTAACAGTCGTCTTCTTAAGGTCTTCTTTTATCTTCTTAGATAAAACCTTCTTACGGACAGGACATTTGGCTGCTAGAGTGTGATGATCGCTCATAGAATTGATGCAAGTGGGGGCAGAGGTAGAGGTACAGGATCGATGGTCATGGCCTTCATTCCCACAGATTGAACAAATCTTCTTATCCTTAATGTGGCATTCAGTGGTGGAGTGGTTATAAGATTAACAAGTCCAACAAGAAGATATGTGCTTGAAGCGTTCTGGTTCGATCTGTCGAACTAGAGAATGCAATGGACAAGTGTAGTAGCAGCAACAGCAACACACACAGCAAGAGTCATTCTTGAGCTTCCCCATCGCTCGGGCTTAATGCCCAAAGCTAGGGTGTGACTCTAAAAAAATCCTGTAGTTCTTGCTGTCTTTCCACCTCCTGACATCATCTGCTGCTATGCAGCTGCCACACCCTTCGAGCCCAGTGTGGGTGGGGTTTATGACAGCCAAAGGTGCCTAGCTTCTCCCTCCGAGCCCCGTGGGGGCGGGGAATGGGGCTAGGTCTGGGAACAACTAGCCCCAGAAGACGAGGAGGTACTTGTACCTCCTCCCATGGCAGACACTCTCTCGATAGGGAACCAAGGCCGGGCCACGTCTTGGAAAAGGCTCCGGCTGGGCGATTATACCAGCGAATCTTTAACAAATCCGTCGAGGGCTGATGGAGTAATACGAGATAGCCAGGCCGTTTGACAGGGCTCTGGCAGCCATAGTTATGCCCAAAAACGTTATCTTAAGCATTGATGAGGCGGTGGGAATTTTTGTGATGCTTTCGATAGTGGCCCAGCCATTCTTCTCTTCAACTGCGGACTTAAATTCTGCAGTGGACAAGACCGTGATGATACTGTCAAAACCTTTTAAGAATACAGATCTTTTAGCCTTCAAGTAGGGAGAGATAGAGATAGCAAAGCCACGTTCTTCCTGGTACCGTTAACTACTAAGTTCTTGGGTTTTATCTTCACACGATGAGACATCGTGGAAAAGTAGAGTTACTTGAAGACTAAGGATGAGAAGAGGTAGAGCAACTGCGACTGCACACGGCGAGGTCTACAGGTGGAATAAGAGCCAAAAAAAAAAAATTGAGTTGTTGCTGAGGATCCTGCTGCAGCCTTGGCTGCTGCTGTTGATTGGCTGCGTCAATCACCAACTCACGGCTCTTCTTTCTGTTGGCTTGATTGTCTGGTGACGACATCTCTAACAGATGCTGACCTGCCTATGTCGTTGTTGTTGTAGATTCGCCGGTATTTTTGCCAGCCCGGATCTTTTTCTTATGGTGACTCGGCCTTGGCTCCCAGAAATGGGAGTGTCTTGAAGGGTATGCCAGCTGCTGCACAGCTGGCGATGCGTGGAAGCCTGATGAAGCTACACAGCAACACGCAGTGTCGGAAAGGGCCATTCACGGTGATTGGTAGATGTGAAGCTTGCTAGTGGAGTAAACCCTTTTGGAGGTATATGAATTTCTTTCTTAAGAGGTAGTCCATTTCAGTCTGGATTTTGGTGTTTGTTATACGCTTGTTGACGACTTGAATCATTTCTTCAGTGGTGTAGATAGAATTCGATTCGCAGGTAAACTTAAAAGTCCCATCCTGGAGTCGATGGTGAATTTCTAGGGCAATCATTTCGTCATTGTATTGGTCAGTTGTGTAAAACCTGATACCAGGCCAAGCCGCGTGTTCAGGCTCCTTATCAAGGGTTGAGGCAGCCACAGGAGCGCTGGCAGTGGTAACAGTTGAAGGAGTGATAGCGTGAGCCGAGGCAGTGGGGAGTTCTTCATCAGGTGGTAGTTTCAGCTTTCTTGGCCGGTGGCTGGGGCGGATGTGGCAAGGTCGCTGATTTTTCCATTGCAGTGATGGTGGAAGAAGTCGGTGGTGGCGTCTCATTGGTGGGATCTGGACAAGTTTCGACACATAGAGGCGACGGTGGTGGTGATGGAGCTGAGGAATCATTGAGAGTATTTGAGGTGGACTAGATTATGTGTATAGAAGGTGGAGATTCAGGAAATCTAAAGCTGGGCATGCTGTTTAGCCTGAATAGTTCGTTGATGGTGGAGTTGAACGATCTAGGTGCAGCTACATTGTGCACGTGGGCATACATAATACAATAGAGGATTTTGGTGGATTCGCGAACGAACGAACGAGGACTCACAGGTAAGAACCCACTAGGGGCGAGGGAGATATTGGGATTGGCGAAGAATAGGTGGGGAGAGGAAATACACAAGTAAAAGGAAAAGAGTCTGGGCTAAACCCAACCGCAAAGCATTGTAAAGCAAATATTTAGCGTGAAAGGAATACATCTGTGTTCGCTCTCAAGAACATATCAACTGCTAGACTGGTCTTGCAAATCGATCAAAAGGTAGGATTTAAGTGGCCCCAAATGACTCTGGGCAAGCAGCTCCACTGAACCGCACAAGACAACGCCCCCAACGACTATGGCAATTAAAGAAGAATTTAAGAGAATAATGATTCAGAGTTGGTATTTTAGGACATTTAAATGTAAAAAAGTGCGAGAAAAGGAGTGGAAGAGTACAAAGAAGAGCAAAATTATAGAAATTAAGTGTACCGAGGAGGAGGAGCTGGGTCGTAAAGAGCTCGAAAGAGATTGACAAGATTGTGAGGCCGTCTGATAGAGTCGTCTAGACAAGAAGTCCAATGGTCATGGTATGACTCAAGTCTGTTAAGTTGTCTGTTTCATAGTGTTTTCCAGAACACGTTCAAAATAGGTGCGTACTGAGGTGGAGAGGTTCGCTAGTGACGTAATCATCCCACTTTACTCCCAACACCCAGTACCCAGTTCTGGATACGTTGAAGCTCCAAGCAGATAATGTCGAGGCAAGGGGAGAGTAAGTGATGAGAGGCCTGATAAGAGCTTTACATAGGAGCAGCTTGTAGGCAGATTGTACACCCCTCAGCTAATAAAGCTGAGAGAGTATAATCCCAGCAACAGCAGTTTTGGATGTGATATGAGGTTTGATAATCAACCTGGTGTCAAGGGTAACACCAAGTACGACTGTAGAAGTTCGTGGTATAGGAGTTCTGGAGGTACTGGTTTTGAGTTCGATAGGAGCAAGGACGCCATGTCTTTTATAGAAAAAGGTGATCTTGGACTTATTGGCATTGGTTTTAATACGCCATAGCAGTTCCCAAGCAGTAATCCTGTCGACTTCGAGTTAAGTTCTGTGTGAGGAATCTAGTGTTTTCGTGAGCGGTGAGCTGTGTCATGTCGTCAGGCAAGTCATTTGTGTAAAGAATATACAGTGTGAGAGAGAGCACAGAGCCTTATATGACTTCAGCATCAAGAATGAAGTAGTCAGAAGATTGGTTCCTGAACTTAATGCGCACAGTTCGTCCATCAAGGAAATTACACTATAGTGTAAGGTACAAAGTTTATACTTTAAACCGTCGTTCCATACAGTATCAAACGAGGGCAGTAGCACAGTCCTGGGCCTTGTTCATGCGAATATAGTTCAGGATGATGTTTAAGGCGTCCTGTGTTGAGTGGTGTTGTCGAAAGCCAAATTGTCGTTCATTGAGTAGGTTATTTGTCTCAAGGTGAGTTCGGAGTCTTATGCTCACAAGTCGCTCAAGAGTCTTTCCCAAGACTTCAAGCAGACTTATCGGCCTGTAGTTCTTTGGGTTCGTCAAGTCTTTACCAGGTTTTGGGATAAGGCAAGCCGTAGCAGATTTGAAGATTGGTGGAAAGTATCCAGATGCAAGTGAAGCATGAAGAGCTCAGTAAGAGTTGTAACAGTGGAGAGTGGAATATGTCGAAAAATAGAATGAGATAAGCCAGAAGCACCAGGTGCTTTCTAAGGAAGACGAGTTAAAAGGGACTGAACATCTTGGAGCGAGAAAGGGGAGTTAAAAGAATAAGTGGAGGAGAGAGAAGATCGGAAAGAATAGCGTTCCTTGTAGTGTTTTGTGGGTACTGCTTGAGCAGCAGCTTGTGTGATGGAGTATTGTATACGTGTAATTTGTTTGTCTCTATCTGAAACTGGTCTGTTGTCGTAGTTGTGTGTGAGATCCGTGTTGTCGAGGTGCTGTTTGAATAAATCCCAATCTGCCAGGGATTAAGCTGGAGTTGGGTGGACTGGAATTTGTATGGGGTTAGAAGAAATATGGAGGGTGATGAGAACGTGGTCAGATCCCGAAATATTGCCGGGTGTTATAAAATGGTGAAGATGATTACTGGCTCTGTTGGTGATTGTTTTGTCCGGTGTGCCCCGACCGTTATGTGTGAAATAGTGGAGAAGTGGGGACCAAGATGAATTAGATGTTTTTGTGTGACAAGATTAAGTAGTTGCCTACCATGTTCATTGGTAGAGTTGTCATGAAAGGTAGTGTGTAGCACTGAGATCAGCAAGAAGATAAACGAGTAGATGATTGTGACTGAAAAGTAAGTTGAGATCATGGAGATTAATGTTCGTTTGTGGGCAAGCATATGTTGTATAAATTACAGCTGGGTCATGCAGTGTGTGGATTTTCACAGCCATGCTGTGATAATAAGTGAATGGGAGGGAGAGGATTTCATGTCGAATAGTGCTGTTTACCAGTTTGGCTACGGCATTCCAGTGGTCAGCAGGAGATTGACGTGCTGTGTAACCAAGGTATCTGATTCGTCGATCATCACGCACACATGTGCTGTTTAAAAGCACATGTATGCTGGGCGTTCTGACTCAACTAGTTCAGCCAGTATGCGTTTGTTAACGTTCTAAACGCATAAATTAAACTGAGCCCTGGTTGGGGGTGGGAGATGGCATGGGGTAAAGATCTCTCCTGCAAGAATTGACAATCCCCATCAGAGTAGTACCATCGTGAGATGGTACTACTCTGGTGTAAGATTGTCATGTCGGCGGCGTTTGGAGGTAGATCCAGGAGGGGAGGATGAGGGAGGATGGGGATGCTGGGGAAGAGGGGAGGATGAGAGAGGAGGGGGATGCAGGGGAATAGGGGAGGATGAGGGAGGAGGGGATGCAGGGGAGGAAGGGAGGATGAGGGAGGAGGGAGATGCAGGAGAGGAAGGGTGGATGAGGGAGGAGGGGGATGCAGGGAATGATGAGGGAGGAGGGGAATGCAGGGAAGGAGGAGAGGATGAGGGAGGAGGGGGATTCATCTTGCTGATAACATTGCTCATATGTTGTTCTACTGTAGGAGAGGAGGTGCAGGTTTGCCTGCACCTCTATGAGAAGGAGGAGGTGACTGAGATAGATGAGAGGAAATTGACTGCAGTTGAGAATGCCCAGTTGCAGAGCTAGTGGAAGGGATGGAGAGTGTGGAAGAGGGGGTATACTGTGGTGGAGGAGGAGGATAGGGGCATGGGTAAGCACTCTAGAAGGGGAGGTGTCAGTGGCAGAAACAGGCTGATCATCAGTAGGAAGGAAGAAATCAGGAGGAAAAGTAACAAGGTCGAGACTGTTAGCTTTCAGAAGTTGATTCAGTATAGTGGGGTAGTCCACTAGTTCAAAAGCCTTGGTGCAATGTTCAACTGTTAGCACAATTGTCTCGAGAACAGTGGAGTGCTTGGATGGAGCTGTATCAGAAGAAAAGTGGTTGTGGACGGCAGCAGAATAGGAAGGAGAAGAAGCAGAGAAAGAGAAAGAGGATGTATGAGGAAAAGGAGTGCTGGGATGGGCAGAGGTGGAGGGTCGAGTCTGAGGCTGTCTTAAGTGACTTGCAACATGACTGGGAAGGTGAAGGGTTGATCTTTGCGCAAGGAGGAGACAAATTCCTTACGAGTAGAACACTGAAAATAAGTAGCTGAGTGAACCTGAGAGCAGTTGCTGCACTTGGTCGCGTTGGAACATTTCCTCCGAGTATGTACAGGAGAAGAGCACTTGAAACAAATATGTTGTTTGACACAAGCGTCTTTCAAATGGCCAAAACCGAGATATTTAAAGCATTGTAAGACGGAGATATAGTTAGGAAGGAACAAGGAGGTAGATGGAATGGGGAAATAGTTTGCACGAATGCCATTTTTAAACAAAGTATCAGCTTCTGTTGGAATAGAGCATCTGACTTTGAGAATGTTGGTATTTGGAGGGCGAAAGAGTTCTTCAACTGTGGCATGGTTCTGGGTGGAGATGTCAGTCATCAGGTCAGCTTTGTCTCGATCATAGGTAGCAAGGAGAGAAGAATCGACAAATTTAGCCACGACTGTGCTTCTGGCCTTATGGTCAGGAGCCAAATCGATAATAAAACCTGCCACAGAGAGATTATCGCGAATATCTTTACTAGTCCAAATGTCATAACTCGCAGGATCAAGAGTGACCTTACAACCATTGCTGGTCTTAAAGACGTTAATCATGTGAGTCTGGGTAATGTTAAAAATGGTAGAGGCATAGTCAAGAGTCTTTATCAGGCTTAGAGTATTTCAGGAGAAGGGACATGTTCGGAGGACGAGGAGGTCTTTGTGCAGTTGCCATGGTGACAACAACACAGGTGGAGATGGAGCATATAGCTTATCGGCTGTGTAGGACGCCAAGCGAAATGTACCTACCAAGAGTAGGCTTCCCGTGCGTTAATCACTTGGACCCCAGCCACGGGCTCCGGCCAGACGAATACCCCCACCGACGTGGGCGCAGGTCTAGCCGGTCCAGAAAAAAGGAAGGAGAATCTAGTGAGTAGAGAAAGGTGCTTGTGTCTCCCAAGTGGTGGTGTAGTACCAATCCACTGTGTGGGTATCTGTAACCACCTCAGTGAAGGGGGTTTGACTGGCCTCTTGCGAGATTACTGCACAACAGAGAGCTAACCCTTGTCACACCAATAAAGATATTGGTTAAAAAAAAGATTAGATGAAAAAAAAAGTCTTTTGAGATGCTGTCACACTGAACTGGAGACGAGGAAGGTACAGCTTGTCAATGGATTCCACGTGCTCAAGGAGCAGAGGTTACGTGGTTTCAGACAATGAACACCGACAGGAGACGCAATGCCTGTCTCTCAGCAGGCAGTGGTTGTTGCTGTGGGGATGGCGCCACTGGCGTGTGCAACCAACAGCTCCCACCGTCTGCTGAGTGGTGACAGTACTCTATGTAGGCAGATCAACAGCTGTCAGAGATGTCGTCTTTACGTATTTCATCCAACAGCAAGAAGAGTCAGACTTGATGGTTAAACCAACCAGCAGCAACAGCAGCCAGGGCTGTAGATGATTCCGCAACAGAGAACTGCTCAATATAATGAGAAAAAAGCCTCTCCCTGCACGGGGATTGCAAGGCAACTAATTAGAAGCAAGGCAACTAATCAGGAGTGTCGACCTCTTGCCAGTGCGGGAGCCAGCGAGAGAATGGCCCTGGATTCGCCGGCAGGTATTGGTGGTAATGTATTACTGGTAGAGGACGCAGTTTTAGTGGCCTTGATAATTTTGGTGGTGTCTGCTTGCAATTTTGTAATTGCAGCATTTGTTGGAGACTGAGCAGTGTTTTTCTTTTGCTGTTATAGTTTTTTTTTTTTTGAGAACTTTTCTTATTGGGCATTAGGCAACAAGGGTATGGTGCTCATTCTTGCAGTTCAGGCATTTAAGTGGAGTGGTGGTGGCGTAAGCCTTGAAATCATGTCCTTCGTTGCCGCAGGTCGAGCAGAACTTCTTATCCTTGGTAGGACAATCCTTGGTGATGTGCATATAAGAGTAACAGCTGTAACACTGTGTGATGTGCTGGAATTTTTCGGCTTCAATGTAACTTGGGTTGATAGGGAATTAGTGGATTGCCAGTCCCTCTGCGAGAGCTTGGGTTGCCATGCTGACATCAGGGAAGATGACCTTGAGCATTGAGGAAGCGTTGGGTGTTCTGGTAACATGTTCCACCGTGGCCCAAGAGTTCTGGGCTTCTGTTCATGATTTAATTTCTTCAGTAGCCTGGGTTGTGATGAGTTTGTCCAGCCTTTTAAGGAACACAGTTCTCTTGGGCCTCAAAGCTGGGGAAGTCGTGACTTGAAATCCTAGCTGGTTAAGAGTGGTTGCAGCGTCGGTGATGATAAGTTTCTAAGCCTCGATATAATCAGTACAGACTACAACGGAAACCTCTTGGAGCGATAAAATCACATTACATTTGACCTGCAATATGCCGCTAACGGCAGCAACAAGTGCTAGTTTGGACGAGTCATTGACTGTCCCGCTTCTTGGTTTATCTTCACTCGGTTTAAGAAGTGCATCGTGGAAGATGTCGCCGAATGCAGAAGTAAAAGTTCCCCCTCCCCAACAGGGATCGTAGGGAGACTAATATTGAGATTAATAACTACTGCGACTGCACAAGACGAGGTCTACAGAGCGAATCCTTCGACCTGCCTACATAGAGAACTGTGCCTTATATCAGTCCTCCTCGCCACAGCAGTCTCTGACCCACGATCGCATTAGCTACTGGGTTAAGCCCTGGTACTATCCCTTCAACCCATAACCTTCCTCTTACCAACCTTCTCTTCCGCTATCCCCACTTCCCCGCTCAACCCACAAGGGTCTTGCGTATTGTCTCTTGGCTTGTCCTGGTGTAGTAGGTCATGTGTAGAGGAACCAGGTGAAGGATCAAGGAAGTATGGTGTAGAACTCCCAAACATTCTATGTGCGGGTTATTTGTGTTTTGTTAATGTAACTAAAATATTCTTACAAACTGTGTTACTGTGAATGTTCCTAGTTTATCAAGATTAATATGTGCTTAAAGTATTGTTACTTATCTGTTTATTGTTTTCTAGAGAAGTCACTGTGTTTACAGGCGATTATTTTGTCAGAACTAAAATACAAATAATAGTACATTTTAATTTTATATAACTTTAATTAGTAAAATTATTTCAATAATTTAATAAATTTATTGTCTATTTTCAGATAAATAAAGCTGTAGGAATCTTGAAAGATATGAACTGCCGGACCAAAGACAGTAATCTGAAGTTACAGGTGAGTTGAATATTAACTTGTATTGTGGAATGAGTTGCAAATTGCGTTAGAGTTGTTTTGTAGGTTTAAACTGATTTACAAACAGCATTACCTGGAGTATACCTGGAGAGGGTTTCGAGGGTCAACGTCCCCATGGCCCGGTCTGTGACCAGGCCTCATGGTGGATCAGGGTCTGATCAACCATGCTGTTATTGTCGGCCGCACGGAATCCGACGTACGAACCAAAGCCCGATTGGTCAGGTACTGACCAATCGGGCTTTTTTGAAGACAGCCAGGGGTCTGTTGTATGCTGGGAGGCAGTTGAACAGTCTTGGGCCCCTGACATTGTTGTGTTGTCTCTTATCGTGCTAGTGCCACTTCTGCTTTTCATTGGGGGGAAGTTGCATCGTCTGCCGAGTCTTTTGCTTTCGTAGGGAGTCATTTTCGTGTGAAAGCTTAGTACTAATCCCTCTAGGAGTTTCCAAGTGTATATAATCATGTATCTCTCCCGCCTGCGTTCTAGGGAGTACAGGTTGAGGAACTTCAGGCGTTCCCAGTAACTGAGGTGTTTTATATCAGTTATGTGTGCCGTGAAGGTTCTCTGTACATTTTCTAGGTTAGCAATTTCATCTGCCTTTTCTAGTAGATGCGACTGGTACACTCTTATGTATGGTCTTTGCAGGTGAGATCCTCTGACATTATCACTCCCAGATCTTTTACATTAGTTTTTCGCTCTATCGTGTGGTTGGAATTTGTTTTATACTCCGATATAGTTTTAATTTCATCACGTTTTCCATATCGGAGTAATTGAAATTTCTCGTCATTGAACTTCATATTGTTTTCTGTAGCCCATTTAAAGATTTGGTTGATGTCCGCCTTGAGTCTTGCAAATTCGTGTGTCATCTGCGAAGGAAGACACGGTGCTGTGGCTTACATCCTTGTCTATGTCAGATATGAGGACTGAGGAACAAGATGGGGGGAATACTGTGGAACAAAGATTTTTCCAGTAGTCTCCTCAGACTTTACTCTGTTTGCTACTACTTTCTGTGTTCTATTTGTTAGGAAATTATAGATCCATCTACCAACTTCTCCTGTTTTTCCTTTATCACGTATTCTGTGTGCTTTTAAACCATGGTCACACTTGTCAAAGGATTTTGCAAAGTCTGTATATAGCACATCTGCATTTTGTTTGTCTCCTAAAGCATCCAGGACCTTGTCGTAGTGATCTAGTATTTGGGACAGGCAGGAGCGACCTGCTCTAAACCCATGTTGCCCTGGGTTGTGTAACTGATGGGTATTTAGATGAGTGGTGATCTTGCTTCTCAAAAACCTTTCAAAGATTTTTATAATATGGGATGCTGGTGCCATCAGTCTGTAGTTCTTTGCTATTGATTTGCTGCTCCCTTTGTGGAGTGGGGCTATGTTTGTTGTGTTTTTAGAAGTTGTGGGATGACCCCTGTATCCATGATCCATCTCCATAGAATGTTAAAAGTACATGATAAGGGCTTCTTGAAGTTCTTGAACACAGAGTTCCATGAGTCTGGGCCTGAGGCAAAGTGCATGGGCATGTCATTTATTGCCTTTTCTATGTCATTTGGAGTCAGGATAATATCAGATAGGGTTGAATCTACCAAATTCTGAGTCTCGCTCATAAAAAATTCTTAGACTGATTAGCGGCTCGCTAAAAACTGAGTCATATTTTGACTTGAGTAGCTCACTCATTTCCTTGCTGTCATCTGTGTAGCACCCATCTCGTTTAAGTAAGGGACCAATTCTGTTGTTGTTCTCAACTTAGATTTGGCATAAGAAAAGAAATATTTTGGGTTTCTTTCAATTTCATTTATGGCTTTTAGTTCTTCCCACGTTTCTTGTCTCATGTAAGATTCCTTTAGCTTTAATTCTGTGTTTCCTATTTCTCTGACCAGTGCCTCCCTTCGCATTACAGATATATTGGCCTCTTTTAGCTGCTGTTATTCTTCGCCTTCGCCCGTATAGGGATCACCTTACTCTTTCTAGTTTACATCTTATCTTACTTTTCCTTAAAGGAATGTGCCTTGAGCATATCTCTAGTGCCACATAGTTAATTTCTGTAGACAAAAGTTTGGAACCGGATATGCACGGCAAGAGGACGGCGCAGTGAAAGACTTCTGTGTTTTCACTTCGAGCGCTAAGACCCACAGTTACATTTTTTGGGTTATCCTGAGTGCTAGTTTGAACAGAGTTGAGAGGAAAACTTATTTGCAGTCACTTCGAGCCCCATCCCTTCAAGAGGTTAAGCTTGCTTGTTCCCCCATCTCCACCCCACCACCTCATCCTACCCCATCCTAACCCAACAATTCCCCAACAATTACAGCTGCCTAACCACGCACACACTACTTACACTGCTGTCCTTCTACCTTTCCTGTCTTCTTTCTCGGCAACTTCGCCTTTGGCGATTTAAAACAAGGCAAGGTGACTGTCCAGTAGCCAGCGGGGTATTTTAAACTCTGGTAGATCACTGTCTAGGGCCCGGTCCCCCCTCACTCCTCGAGGGAAGGCTATCTTTGGGGTTGACCTTCGTAAGTCACCTGAAATATGAATGTTTAGGAATGACACATAGGAAAAATTTTCTTTTTTTTTACAACAAATCTTGTGTGACAGCTGTACCTTACTGGGCATCATGCCGAAAATAAGAGTAAGAATTCCCGTCACTGACATCCAGAAGTCCAAGAAGGAAATACTTGATTGTATTTGTACCAATTCCACTGTTGCACCAGTGGATGTATTCCAGATTCACTCTTGTGCAGTACTTCTACTCTCCTTTGAAGAGTAGCTGTTCCAATTGCTCAAAAAATATGTTCTTGAAAAATTAAATAATCTGGGTATCATCCCCATTCCACCTGACAACTACCAGGCACAACGTACTATATTTGTGGCAAGAAGCAACAGTTTCATGAGAGACTACACTGCTGAAGGACTTATTGAAGAAATTAATCATGAAAATTCCGAGTTCAAGGATCTTAAGGTAAATAAACTTACTAAAAGTTTAAGCATTCATTAAACATTAAAATTAATTCTAGAGACACTAGACGGAGCCAAAATTATGTTAAAATGGAATGAAATGCTTTTGAAATAGGTGTCCACAAGACCAAATCTCCATGGGAAGTTTTATTAGTGTCACTCAATGTTTTAACTCAAATAAACGTAGTAGCCAAAAACGATTTGCAGTATCTGCTCTGGTGAGCATATTTTCAGGGACTGCCCTAACAGAAGCAACCCTAAATATGCCGTTTGTAATGGGAAACATCATGCTGTCTCCCCTAGCTGCCCTGGATGCTAAGAAATAGACCGAGAAAACCACTCCCCAAGTACCTCCCAAAATGTCTCAGGACTCGCTCACTAATCTACCTAGATCTGGTGGGACTCCTACTGCCACTTCTAGCAAATATAATGTTCGGAATTCTGTCCTTCCTGTAGTGCATCACCCGAACCATAACCCTAACTTACATAAAGCCCAAGGACCTTCATCAGTCCCTATGTCCCACTGGTCTTCAGAGGTAGATGTTATGAGAGGTACACTAATGTTCATGTAGGCCAAGGAGATAGCAGGTAGCAATGGTAAGCTCTTCTTCTCTATTCTAAATGATTTATTATAAGCTAATGGAACCAGGCCCTTAATCATCCCAAATAATGTGAACTCAATAATGAACCAGCCCCCTCAAGACAGGAAGTGTGTGCCCTCCTCCACAACCACACATAATCAAAACTCATCACACAAACAAGGCCCACCCATAATAGAAGACCCAGCTGAAACAACAACTCAGACCAGTGAGTTTATAACTGCCCGTGAACTTGCACCAGACACTGATGCAAAATCTGCCGCTGAAGAAGCTGACCCAAGAGTACAAGTAGTTTCCAATGATACCCCAAGTGGACTTACGTATTTACACATGGAGCTCCCACTGTCTCCTCTGGTAAATGTGAATATGCCGACTGAGGCTGCCAATGATATGCCATAGTTGTCAGATGATGAGACTGACGCATCAGTTAATATCACCAGCAGCAGTGAGAAACATGAAATAGAAAGTACACAGAAAACCACTCAGGACTACAATCCTCCCCTTGATGAGTCCAGTAGGAGAGCTTGCACACTCCTTGCAGCTATAATCTTAGATACCAAGTTTCTGTAAGCAGCAAAAACGCAAACTTCACGAAATAATGGGGATTACAATTTTACAAATTAATATTCAACATTTCTTTAATAACCGCTATCTTCTTGAAGTCGAACTGCACAATCACAACCCTGATATCATCCTTCTGAATGAAACAGCTGTGAGAGCAGACTAACATATAAAGATACGTGGTTACTCTACTGTCGAGAAATCGAGAGGTCCCTATAGTGGAGTGGCCATCCTAGTGAAGCTAGGATGTGCATTTTGTAACATCCACGTTGACCAAGACATTATAGCAATAGAACTGACGACCTAATACGGTCAATTAATAGCTGGAACTGGATATTTTCATCCAAGACAGCTATATAAAGTCCAATCCCCTACATCAGATACTGAGTAGAAATATTCCATCAATCCTGGCAGGAGATTTTAATGTCCATCACTCTACACTCTTCAACTGCGGCGCCGGACATCTACTGCGTGACCTAAAGGAAAACGACTATTTAATATAATGACAGCAAGAAATCTATTATTTCAAGGCCCCTTCTTCAAGTCATATGGAGGCTTTCACCCAGGGACATCTGATATAGTCTTAACCAACAAGGACTACTACCTATACCATTGCAGAGTCTCCCTTGGTGGAAATGTAGAATCAGACGACATCCCTGTTATAATAACATTACAAGCATCGCCATTTAGAATACCCACTCCTCCAAAACCCAACCTGAAAACTCTAGGATTTGACCCTTGCAGGAACTACCTATGCAGTGACCCTACTGATTCGCTTGAGAACCAGCCTTCAACTGCAATTGATGAGGCAATCAGCTCTTTCCACGAAAGAATCATAGAGGCCACTCATGCAAATTGCCAATTTAATACATTAAAGATGTATCAGCAATATAAACCAACCAGGGAAATTATGGACTGCATGAAAATTATCAGTGTGTGGAAGGCACCATCAAAGGAGACAGTCCACAAGGGCTATACTGCAGAGGTTGAGAAGAGAATTAATTATCGTGATCACACAACACAAAAGTGAATTATGGAAATATCTTGTTCTTAAGCTAATTATTACAAACGTCAACCTGAAAAGTTCTGGAGCAATATCCGCCAACTTCTAGGGGTAAAGAACAAGGCTACCAGTTAACTGATACATTCCTTCACTGATGACGATGATGAGGAAATTGACCAAGACCAAGCCAGTCTGATGGGTGATGTGTGGGAGAAAATTCTCTCACACAATAATAGTAGAAGATTTAACAACTATTACTAGTGGGACAACGAATGGAGAGACGACAACAGAGCTGACCACCAACCAATACCATTAATTGATACATCTACTCTTGAAGATGAACACGTCCCCTTGCAAGACCAATCATACTCAGAGAGATAAGTCAAGTTATAGGTAGAATGAGTAACAAAGACTCAGAAACAAGTAAAGCTCTTACACAGAAATTGCAAAATGCCTCTGGTAAATATTTTTAACGCCATCTTGGCCTCGGGACACTTTCCAGTGGCTCTTAAAACAGCAAGGTTGATATTCATTGCAAAACCCAACAAAGAGAAACAAACTGGAGAACTATAGACCTATCTCAGCGTTGCATGACCCTTGTCAGTTTAGCGCTTTTTGTTATAATAATAATAATAATAATAATAATAATAATAATAATAATAATAATAATAATAATAATAATAATAATATAGATCTAACTCATTACTTGAAGTCACTGGTAAAGTCTTTGAGTAAATAATTTTCAACAGATTAATCTACTACTACATGAACTACAATCGCCTCTTCACTGAAAAAAACAGACTGGATTCAGGACTCACAGAGGAACCCAACAAGCTATCAACATTATCTTTGATGTTGTGGACAGCCAGAGGAAACAGCGCAACCTTGCCCTAATTGCAACCAGGGATGTACACAAAGCTTTTTTGACAGCTTGTGGCACGACGAACTCATATTTAAACGTGTCGATCTTCTTGACCAAGACTGGACTTTTCTCAGATTCATACAACTTCTTATCAGAGAAAATCATCATCCCTATCTCATACTCAACCCCTGCCAATTTGGCTTCAAAAAAAAAAAAAAAAGCATAAACGATGCAATTGTAAAAATGCTAGATCTGCTGTACACAGCACTAGAAAATAAGGAATATCCACTAGGACTTTTTATTGACCTAAGGAAAGCTTTTAACACAGTAGACCACGGCATCCTACTCCACAAACTTGACCATTATGGTATAAGAGGCCATGCACTTGCATATATCAAATCCTACCTTACTAATAGGTATCAGTATGTCACCATTAAAGACAACTTTATCAACACGACCACTTGATACTGGAGTGTCACAGGGAAGTGTCCTTGGTCCCCTGCTCTTCCTTTATACATCAATGATCTTCCGAACGTATCACAACACCTGACGACACGACTTATGTCATCTCCCACCCAAATCTTGCCACCCTCAACACCATTGTTAACGAAGAACTACTAAAAATATCTGTTTGGATGACAGCCAATAAACTTATACTTAACACTGATAAAACCTTCTGTATCATGTTTGATAACAGAGCAATTGTTGTGCAACTGAACATTAAGATCGACAACACTCTTATTGCTAAACACAATGAGGGCAAATTCCTGGGCCTACACCTCGACAGCAACCTGAAATTCAGCACCCACATCAAACACATAACAAAAAAAGTATCCAAAATGGTTGGGATCCTCTTCAAGATACGCTACTACGTGCCACAATCAGCACTTCTCACACTATACTATTCACTCATCTGTCCCTACCTCATCTATGCTATTTGTGCTTGGGGATCAACAGCAGCAACACACCTAAAGCCAACAATAAGTCAACAGAAAGCCGCAGTTAGAATTATCATGCAATCAAATACTAGGCAACACCCCACCCACTCTTCAAAGATCTAAACTTACTCACTGTACAGAACATCCACACTTACTACTGTGCAACTTAAATTTACCAAAACCATAAATTCCAATATTAATCCTGAACTAAAACACTTTCTTGATAGTTGTGACAGGACCCACAGGCACAACACCAGGCACTAAAATCTCTATGACATTGAAAGATCTAAAATCTGGAACTCCCTCCCTGAAAACTCTAGAACTGCAGACTCAACCATCACTTTCAAAACTACCATTAAAAAACATTTTTTGTTGAAGATTTTGGCCTTACCTGTTGTGTTTAAATTATAACTATATATAATGAACACTTAGCTGATAAATGACAACAAATCGTCTACACAGCCGCCTCTGCAGACGAGGTCTAGAAGCTGTCGAAAAAATCAAAACATTGGGCTGTCAAGAGATACAATTTGTAAGTATAAATTACCCCTAGGGGGTGTTATGTCAGCATATTTCATTCGATGATGGCTGACGAAATACCTACTTGTTTGGACTCAAAAGTCCACACCTTACTGCCGATTATAGGTTGATTACAAACTCCTTGTGACTCAAGAATTGCGCAATCCCCCGATCTACAAGAAATTCGTAACATACCTTGCTCTTTGTAACGTGAGCTATGGTGTTCTCAACACCTTCGACAGGTATCGGTGACTTGATAGAATCTGAAGTGTCCTTGGATGTCCACGTCTTCCATTGTCTAGGAAACGCACACTGGTACACTATGTTCCACAAGATTTGTCTTTATTGTTCACAATGTATCACAAGAGAAGCTGATCACACTTCTCTTATGTTTATTGTGTTTGAGACACTTTGTTCACACTAACGCACAGATCAGTGTTCTTTGCTAGTTATCCTGGCGTTAGTGTCACTCTCACTAGAGTCAAAGATAGTCTGAAGACGCCACAGCGCCCCTTGCCGTCACTGCCCTGGTACACAAAAAAAAACGCTGACCTAGTACCTTGCATCCTTGTCACCTCCTCGATGAAGCAAAGCAGAATGTTTGTTTCTTGCTGTCTTAAGCATAGACAACAATGTACACTATCTTTACTATGGTAATAAAGTGGGAGCAGGATTTTCCTTAATTGTCCTGCTAAGTAAGAGATGTACTGTCTCTTATAAAAATACACTTTGCAACACCGCTGCAAGGAGCAGAGGTCACTTGACTACGTGGCATAGCATCTGTGATCAATTACTCACTGTAGCAGTAAACAAGACGCTCGCCCCTTCTGAGAGGGTTTGGCCCCTCAGAGCTGAAAGGGCTGAAGGGGGCTGATACCCCCCTCCTGGAGAAAATTTCTCCACACTGGGGGCGGCGGATGTTCGCTGCAGGTGAACTATTCATCACTTAACATTAATTTGATTTTCTCACTCGCCACCACTGCTGCTTGTCTTTTCTGAACAGCTTTAGTCTGTGCAGTTTCTGGAGAATCACTAATTTTGTTTTCAACACTGTGTAATTCTAACGGCACTAGTTTATTTATTGTCCGCTTATTCACTACACCTTTGTTTAAAACATCAACTGTCCTGATGATTCCATTTGCATCAGGATATATGGTCACAATTTTTCCAAGTGGCCATTGGGACCTCGGACCATCATTGTCAATAATCACTATGTCACCAGGTCTTAAGGACTTATGATTTTCAGGAACACCAGCTCCATAGAAGTGTTCTCTCAATGAGGTGAGATAGTCTTCTCGCCAAATTTTCTCCCAATGTTCAATCACTTTATTAAGGTGTTTGAATTTACTTCTGAGTTGCTCAGGTTCGAAATAAGTAGGATCCTCTATGATTTCTTTATCATTCATGGGAGGAACAGGTTCGAGCCTTCTGCCATGGAGTAAATGAGATGGACTTAACACTTCTAAATTGTCCAGATCATCGGTAACGTAAGTTAGAGGTCTGTTGTTGACTCTGTTTTCTATTTCAGTCACAACTGTACCGAATTCTTCTAAGTCTATTCTCTGACGATGAAGAGTCTTCCTTAGACAACGTTTTACAATGCCGATCATTCTTTCATAAAATCCGCCGTGCCATGGAGATTTAGGAGGAATGTATCTCCAACGACATCTGCGTTGATTCAGCATCTGTTGTACTTCTGGTTGATCAAAGATCTTGCTTATATAAGCAGCACCAGCAACAAAGTTCGTTGCATTATCTGAAATCATCAGTCTGGGACATGCCCTTCTGGCTGCAAACCTTCTGAATAATTTGATAAAAGTTTCAGCAGACATGTCAGTGGCTACTTCTAGATGTACTGCTCTAGTTGTAGCACAAGTGAACAAACAGATGTACACCTTGATGGGAACTTTTTCAACTGTTTTGGTTAAAATTATTGGTCCAGTGTAATCTACACCTATCACCTCAAATGGAGTGATATGACAAACTCTTTCAGAGGGATATGGAGGTGGACCTAGATACTGACATACTCGCATATCGTAGTGACGACAAGTAATACAGTCCTTTATTTGTTTTTTCACACTTTGTCGACCTTGAGGTATCCAGTAGGACTGTCGTATATGACAAAGTGTGTCAGCTACCCCACCATGTAACACGTTACTGTGGGCGTTCTGCACAATCAGTTTTGTTAGCCAATGATTCTTGGGGATCAATATTGGATGTATGGCTTCTTTAGGTAGTGAAGAATTATGAATTCTTCCTCGACATATTATAATCTTTTCTGAGTCGAGATAAAGTCCTAAAGAATTAATCATAACAGGTTTCTTTGGGGATTTATCTTGTGTTTCTAGAAATTTATATTCTGTAGAGAAAACATCTTTCTGTATTAGTTTCACCCAGTATTTAATGGGTTCAAGACATTCATAATCAGGTTTCATTCCTTTAATGAATTTAAAGACAAGAGCTGTAACTCTTAAGAGCTTACCCAAAGATGAGTGTTTAGATCCATCAATGACTATTTCTGTTGTGTCTGCAGTATTTACACAACTTATTTCTGCTGTGTTCAAGCAGACTGTTTCTTCTGGCATAATGTGAGCTTTTTGCTGAGGCCAGTTATTTTCATTAGAGAGCCAGTTCGGTCCGTGGAGCCATAATTTATTATCCACAAATTTCTTGAGTGGGACACCACGTGACAACATGTCAGCTGGATTCTCTTGGGTAGAGACGTGAAGAAAGAGATAATCTCTCTGCATCTCTTTTATTTCTGCTACTCTGTTCTGTACATAGACCAGCTTACTCTTATTATTTCTTAACCACTGGAGAACTGTTTCATTATCACTCCAGATCACGGTTTTCTCAATAGTGAGATGATCAAGTACTTTGTTGAGATAGACAGCTAATTTTGTACATACATAGAGTGCTGTCAGTTCCAATTGTGGTACTATTATGACCTTCAAGGGTGCTACCCTGGCCTTTGAAGTAATTAGTGTACTTCCTTCAGCATTACTCATGTAAGCTACAGCGCCATAACCTCTGGTTGACGCATCACAGAACACATGTAATGTGTACTTGTTTCCCTCTTGACCTATTTGTCTGGGAAGTTTAATTTGATGAAGTTGTTTAAACTCCTTGGATATTTCATCCCATGCTTGACTCATTTCTAGAGGCAAGTTCTCATCCCATCCAATTTTGAGTTTCCATGCATCTTGCATAAGCATTTTACCCTTTATGGTAATTGGTGAGACGAGTCCTAGAGGATCAAAACATTGTGATACCTCTGACAGTAAACTACGTTTAGTGAGTGTACTGCATGATTTATTGTTTATCTTTTTGAGACTCAAAGTATCTTCCTGTGTGTTCCAATTAAGTCACAGCATATTGTTGCAATCAGGAATTTCAGTTTCAGGGAAATCTTCTTCGATAAGTTCCCTTAATTGCTTTGAATTTGTATTCCACATCCTTAGATGCATGTTTGCTTCTTTCATCTCCTTGTTAGGTTCTCTGTATAAGGATTTCAAATCCTCCTCTTTATTCACAGTACCTTGAAGATTGTCCACATAGAAACTTTTCTTTAAGACTTCTTTGAAGGGACTTTCAGATTTCTTCAAATGTGTATTTAGAGTAGCTTCTAGTAAGAATGGAGAGGATGTTGCACCAAATAATACTGATTTGAAACGATAAGTTTTCACAGGACTTTGAGGATCATGTGGATTTTCAGGCCACAAGAATCGAGTATAATCTCTATCTATTTCTTGTAGTCCTATTCTTAAGAATGCCTTGGAAATATCAGCCGTGTAGGCATATGGGTTTGTGCGAAATTTCATAAGCACGTCTCCAAGCTTCTCAGTTAGTGAGGGTCCGGTCATCAGACAGTCATTAAGACTTGCTACATCTTTATTTGCACGTGCGCTGCAATTATCTACAACACGTAGTGGAGTGGTTTCAGAATCTTTTCTGACTCCATGGTGCGGGAGATAATGAGCGTTTGTCTTCAACTTATCTTCGACTATTTCCTCAATGAATTTATTGTCCAACTGTTCTTGTATGATATTATCACAGACAGTCAGTAACTCTGGATTCTTCCTGAGCTCATGTATTTGTGCTTTCATCTGTCCGAAAGCCATGCGATAATTGCTAGGCAGATGTGGTGGATTTAATTTCCATTGTAACCTAACCCAATACTGTCCATCTTTATATTTGACAGTGTCCAAATATTGGTTATAAGTCTGAGACTCTTGTGGGCTTGGTTTATTTACATCAATACCTATCGCATCTAAATCCCACAACTTATCAACTGGTTCATTCATTTCTTCCAGTAATGATAATTTTTTGGTGTGGTACATGATCAGCGGTTATTCTCGTAACTAGTACATTTTCCACTGAATCAATATCAGTTTCTTTCCCACTTTGAGAGGGAATGGGACCACATATCATGTGGCCTCCTGCTGTTTTCAGCAAGTGAACATCATGTTTACTTACTATATTTTGCACAAAACAGCGATAATAATCACTTCCAATGATTAAATCAATTGGACTAATTGTGTCCGTCTGTATGTCAGGACAGGCTAACTTGACCTTAGCTGCTTTCAGTGCTGCAACTGTTTCTTTTAATCCCTGGATCTGCACAGACTTAGGCAAATCATCTACTACCACAGCTTCTACTGTCTTTTTCCTGTTTCCTAGACCAACAGTGATTTTGGCTAGGTCAAATGTCTGTTTACCAGAATTGTGGAAAAAACCAGCTATATCTAACTGTATTTTGGCATAGGGTTGTTTATTCAGTTTCTGCAACACTGTTCTTCTTATGAAGGACCTTTGTGAGCCTTGATCAAATAGTGTTAGCACATTGGTTTTGTGTAATTTATTAGATAACTGAACTCCAGCTATCGGGAGAGCAGTTGTTTTAAACTTATCTCTCACATTTAATGCTGTTGCTTGTTGACTTCCTGATTCTGTGGAAGTCTGCTGCTGTTCAGCAAAGGTATTTGGGCATAATGCTGTATGATGCATACCCTTGCATTTAAAACACTTCTTCAGTGAGCATTTTCCTCCCTTGTGTTCACCTAAACACTTGATGCACCTTTTCAGCTGATGAACACGTTGTTTATTGCCTCCATTGATGTGTATTGAATAGAATACTGTGCCCAATGTGTTCCATCACAAAGTACACATTTTGGAGTACGTTTATGTGTGACGGTCTGTTTACTGTCTGTTGTATTCACAGCTTGATAAATGCCTATATGGGATTTCCCATTATGTGGTTTAGTGGGAGTAGGTATACTCTTTTTATACTGAGTTGAAGGTTTATTATCCACCAGATTTGTGGATTTTTCATCTTGTCTCGTTGCTTGCATGCATGAAACTATTGTTTGTAAACCATTGCTAATTTCCTCACAAGTGAAATAGCGTTTATTGAACATAATATTTAATCGTTCAATAGTTTGTGGTGACAGCTTATCTTGTACAATACCACTGATAAACCAATCACATTGTCTTAGGTCATATTTAGCACCTAGAGATCTGAGACTATCGTCTAATGTGATTCTAAATGCCTGTAAGTCTGAATAACAATGTTTGGGTGGCTTCAAGCTTGATATTAAGACTGCATGTCTAACTCTAGCCTTGTCATCATCAAAGTAATTGTCTGCTAAGACACGTAAGGTTATTTGATAATTGCCTTTGACCACCGGAAATGACTTAATCAGTTCATAGGGTTCTCCCTTCACAAGACATTTAAGATAATTGAACTTAGCAATCTCATCTATGTCAGTTCGTGAATTTACTATGGATTGAAAACCACTAATGAATTCTTCAAAATTATGACCTTGGAAAATAGGTAATGACAATGTAGGTAATCTTGGTAATGGGACACTTGTTGTTACAGGTGTAACAGGTGTTTGACCACTAGTAGTAGGTCTCTGTGACAGAGTTTTACGGCAGATAGCCTGTACTCCTGTCCACCTTAATTGTTGATCACTAAAAGTATCCAAAACATTTTTAATTTCATCCTCAGATGGATCTGATTCAAGAAATTTATTTTCATAATGTGTATAGTCTGAATTAATTATTTTCATGCGTTGTGTAAATAATTCAAACTTGACCTCAAGATCATCAAAATCTATGTTTGTATCTTGAGTTAATCCTATACAGACTGAAATTAGATTTTCTTATTGTGTAATCTTAGTCTGTAAAGACTGAAACTGAGTTTTCAAACAAGCCATTTTAATGGTATACTGAAAATTCTAGCACCACACTTTGAGTGTTTAAAAAACACTGTACTGCTATAGACAGCTGAGTTTTTGTTATGCTTAAGTCAGCAATAATCGGGTCAGACACTACTGACCCACTAAGCTTAACCTCAGGGTCAATGACCATGAAGGGTACAGGGTACATGTGTCTGGTGTTTATGGCTTGAGTTTTGCTGTGTCAGCCTGACCACGATGATTAATCGTAAATAACGATATTATACACTTCATTCACTATACACTATAAATGTCACTGTATAACTGTAAATCACACATGAATATTACTTACACATATATGAATTTCACTGTTAATATATATTTGAAAGCTTACACTTTATATATAAGTTCCTTTAATATAACAGGTATATCTATAAGAAACAACTTGAACACAATCTTGTCTCTTAATTTCTGTCTATAAACATTATAAACACTATGTGTATATATACACTCAGACAAACAATATCACTTGGGTTGTTGTCTTAATCAGCAATTTCTCGAGATTGGAGCAGTGGGTGCAGGATGTGGGTGAGTCACCCAGCTCCCGTTTTCTTTGGGTGTCCGCTGGGTGAGCGCCCGTTTTCTTTTGGGTGAACGCTGGGTGAGCGCCCGTTTTCTTTTGGCTGCCCATTCTCTGTGATTGAGTCTGGAGGGACTCATTTATACTGATTTATATTGTAAAACACTAGTTTTACAGCTTTTTTCGAAGGACCTTGGCTCGTAGGTTATTTGTACACTGTAGTACAACATATTTGGACCACAGTGTGGCCTTTATCCGGTTCGAGCACGACCAAATTCTGTTGAAGATTTTGGCCTTACCTGCTGTGTTTAAATTATAACTATATATAATGAACACTTAGCTGATAAATGACAGCAAATCGTCTACACAGCCGCCCCTGCAGACGAGGTCTAGAAGCTGTCGAAACCATCACAACATTGGGCTGTCAAGAGATACAATTTGTAAGTATAAATTACCCCTAGAGGGTGTTATGTCAGCATATTTCATTCGATGATGGCTGACGAAATACCTACTTGTTTGGACTCAAAAGTCCACACCTTACTGCCGATTATAGGTTGATTACAAACTCCTTGTGACTCAAGAATTGCGCAATCCCCCGATCTACAAGAAATTCGTAACATACCTTGCTCTTTGTAACGTGAGCTATGGTGTTCTCAACACCTTCGACAGGTATCGGTGACTTGATAGAAGCTGAAGTGTCCTTGGATGTCCACGTCTTCCATTGTCTAGGAAACGCACACTGGTACACTATGTTCCACAAGATTTGTCTTTATTGTTCACAATGTATCACAAGAGAAACTGATCACACTTCTCTTATGTTTATTGTGTTTGAGACACTTTGTTCACACTAACGCACAGATCAGTGTTCTTTGCTAGTTATCCTGGTGTCAGTGTCACTCTCACTAGAGTCAAAGATAGTCTGAAGACGCCACAGCGCCCCTTGCCGTCACTGCCCTGGTACACAAAAAAAACGCTGACCTAGTACCTTGCATCCTTGTCACCTCCTCGATGAAGCAAAGCAGAATGTTTGTTTCTTGCTGTCTTAAGCATAGACAACAATGTACACTGTCTTTACTATGGTAATAAAGTGGGAGCAGGATTTTCCTTAATTGTCCTGCTAAGTAAGAGATGTACTGTCTCTTATAAAAATACACTTTGCAACACCGCTGCAAGGAGCAGAGGTCACTTGACTACGTGGCATAGCATCTGTGATCAATTATTCACTGTAGCAGTAAACAAGACGCTCGCCCCTTCTGAGAGGGCTTGGCCCCTCAGGGCTGAAAGGGCTGAAGGGGGCTGATACCCCCCTCCTGGAGAAAATTTCTCCACATCTTTTCTCCCTAACACACCCCACCGTCAGCTAGCTATTCTCTTACTTGTATCATGCACACATAAAAAACAAACTAGACCTACTCTCAATATCTGTGATTATACCCCAGTTTACACTTACACTCACCCAAATGACTGTAAACATAAAATTTCGAAAAAAGTTATTGCCTAACAAATCTTAAACTAGCCATAAGTTTGTCTGAGATACTCCAATATTGGAGCTTTAACAGAAACTGTGTATCATGCCAAGACAAACCCATTCTCATTGCTAAATTTACAAAGCGTAATGTAGTTACCTACCTTTAATATCAATATGCTCCATAACCTGTATCAGTATAGAGTTAGAATTATTATTAGTCTGCCTGAAATGCCCAGTCATGTTAGGCAAGATATTGGCCCTCTTTGTAATTAGTATTTTATAATATTTAAACCACACATTGTAACCAATATCTCATAATATGTAAACCCCACATTGTAATCTTCACAGAGAAATAAACGGCAATTCGGCAGAGCCTTTCACACAGACAGCTGGAGTACCACGAGGCTCGTGCCTTAGCCCGATATTATTCAACATATATGTAAATGATCTCCTTCAACACGAGTTCAATGATACCATCATCACCCATTTTGCTGATGATGTTATCCATGTAGTGTAATCCACCCCCATAACGGAAAAACATAAGCATGCGAGGGTAATCGAAAAAATGAATACCGAACTACGAAGAACAGCAAACTGGGAGAAGAAATGGAGTATCATAACCAACCCAGACAAAGTCCTCACAAGCACCATCGGATGTTTTGCAACAACTATAGAAGACAAGGGAGGTATCTCCATCAGAGGTACACCTATGGCCATCAGAAACCCCAACAAAATCCTGGGATACGAGATAGACAGATTACGTCACTCAACATCACATATCTCTAAAATGGTGAACTTAGCCAAAGCTCACCTCAGCAATCTATATCTTTATTTACTACAAGCATATGTATAAGGTATACAGGCCTAGCTGATATCAATGACATACTACTATATAGAAAGCCACTTGTTATGCAGATTATTTCCTGCAAATTTGGTCAGTTTTGTCCCAGGATGCGACCCACACCAGTCAACTAGCATCCTGGTACGCTTTTATTGATGGATGAACATAGACAACCGGTGTAAGGGTGCCCCATGGCCTGGTGGGCACGGAGCACCCTTCCCACATCAAGAAACACCTGTACAAGATGATAAGTTCAGAATAGAGCACCCAACTTCATCACAGGCACCAGGAGGAGAGACAGAATCAGGATGGAAGATCTACACATCCAACAGGAGATTGATGCAATAAATGTAAGGCTTGATAAACTAAAGAAGAGACAACTATACGCCATGCAATAACTCTATGTATCAGACAGAGAATTTCCCCCCCAAGCAACAGATACCACCGACTACGTCATCAACACACATCTCCACAGTACTCAAAGAATGACCCTCCAACAGAGAGTGCGATGATGCATCCACAAGGATAATTTCCAGAGACCATTGATCCTGAGTGACCTCCCAGAAGATATATTTGGGTAACACCGTAACCCTTTTACGCCTAATAAGAACTAAACCACCCAACTTATGGAGACTTCCCTTTTAACTTATTAACTGTTACACCTAACTATGTAGCATCTGCAAACCTACTACGGCAGGACACCACCTCTAAAGTAGCTGAGTCAACCAATATCTCTGGGTAGCAGTCGACCTACATCAAACGCCTTGCTATCGTCATTTCCAGCCTACCCCCAGCAGTTGCAAAAAAAGAAAAAAAATGTATACCCCTTCCAGCTCAGAGTCATGCAGTTATACATTTGTTATAACTGTGTGAAACTGATGGGTAAGTGTTAGACCTCATTCAATGAAATTGGTTTCATTAGTGACACTACACAGACACATGTATTAATCTGCACAATAGTAGTTAGGCCACTTACCTTTATTACCCTACTTCCACTAGCCCCACCCACCCATTTCCTATATTTCCATCCTTACCCATCCTTCTTCCTTCCCCATCTTACCCATCCTTCTTCCTTTCCCATCTTACCCATCCTTCTTCCTTCCCCATCTTACCGAACCTCTGGTAATACAAGTCAAGTTTGGATCCATGTTGTTTATTATATCTTCCCAGTTTATATCATTTAGGACCTGGTTGACTTGTTCCCACCTTATGCTTTTGATACTGAAGTTGAATTTGGTGAAGGCTGTCTTGTGACTGATCACATTTTGTTGGTCTGGGGCCCCGTGCATACGTGTCTGAACCTCTATTACGTTGTGATCTGAGTATATTGTTTTTGTTGTGGTAATATTTCGTATCAGATCATCATTGTTAATGAAGATGAGGTGAATTTGGTGCAGAGATTTAAAAGCTCGTGTGTGGGCGAGTTTTCATCTGAGCTGCCTCTTGATGTTATCTCTGCTACAACATTATTTGTTTATAGCAGGAGCTGGAAGATTTCCCAGACAGTGGTCTATTTTCAAAAGCTGTTCTTGGAATTGTTGGGACTTTGCATCCGGAGGCTTGTATAAAATCCCAGTGACCAGGTTCTGGTCTCAATCTTTACTGCCAAAACATCAACAGCTTCATTTGAGGTGTTTAATAGTTCTGAACATATCAGTGACTCTGTGATGTACAGGCCAATCATCCCCCCTTTCCCCTTTTGCCTGCTTACTCTGATGAAAGGTATTTTGTTGTTCGTTGTTGGCTTTAGACCCTGTATATTTGTAAAGATGAGTGTCGTCATATTGATGGTATGTGGGGGGTCTTTTTTTCCTGGTACTAATATCTGTTGTTTTGGAGTGGAGACCACGGACTATGATTCCACTCCAGAAGTGATTTAAGTTGGTGTACAATTTCTGTCATTTCCTGCCAGCTTTTTTCCCTTCCTGACGCTAAGAAAACCACTCTCTCTCTGGAGTGGCTGTGGCTACTCAGGATATCCCATGGTCTGGATGCTCTGTATCTTCTTGTCCCCTTTAGGTGGTGTGCCTGGCGATATAAGCTATAGCATTGTATTTCCTGAACTGAAGAACGACTCAATTCAGGGTTGAAAAACTTACAGGAAGAAAGGTTGCATTCTTCTGTTGTTATATGGGCACGGTATTTTCTAGTGTGGTCAAAGTTGCACGTCCCATCCGTTTTTCCAGATATTCCATGCCTACAGATACTTAAGGAATAGAATTTGCATAGGCCTGGTTTTTGTTTGCCTTGGTTTTTCGTGACTGCATTCCCTAAGGGTGTGTGTCTTTCTGTCTCTTTATTATCTTCAGCACTAGTACTAACAATGGTACCTTCACCAGCATTTTCTGGTATTTTATCTTCACTATCCCTTGGGGCATCCCCTTGTTTACTATCTCCAGTGGTATTGCTAGTTTGTGACATTGGGTTTTGCATGTCCTTGTCTATTACCTGTTTCCCCACTAGATCTTCTGTCTCCCTCCGGGCCACCAACTTTCATTTCTCTATTCTTACAATTACTGTCTCCCAGGACAGCATCTGCACCAGGGGCGATAACACCATCTGGCCCAGTCCATTTATTTTCCCATATATTATAGAATGCTGTCAGGTTTTCTATGAAGGCCGTTTTGGTGTTTCTACCAATGTGATTTTTTTCTACAGTTGGTTCTCATTTGGGCATGTAGTTATACATCTGATATAACTCAGTGAAGCTGATGAGTAGAGTGTAATACCCCATTCCATGAACTCGTGAATAACACTACACACACACACACACACACACACACACACACACACACACACACACACACACACACACACACACACACACACACACACACACACACACCTGGAACGGAACAAGAGTATAAACGCCAACCAGACCAGTTTTATGGAAGGCAAATCCTGTGTCACAAACCTACTGGAGTTTTATAATAAAGTAACAGAAGTAAGACATAAGAGAGAGGAATGGGTTGATTGCATCTTCTTGGACTGCAAGAAGGCCTTCGACACAGTTCCTCACAGGAGATTGGTGCAGAAGCTAGAGGTTCAGGCGCGTATAACAGGAAGGGCACTCCAATGGATCAGAGAATACCTGACTGGGAGGCAACAGCGAGTCATGGTACGTGATGAGGTATCACAATGGGCACCTGTGACGAGCGGGGTCCCACAGGGATCGGTCCTAGGACCAGTGCTGTTTTGGGCATATGTGAATGACATGATGGAAGGGATAGACTGAGAGGTGTCCCTGTTCGCAGATGATGTGAAGTTAACGAAGAGAATTAAATCAGATGAGGATCAGGTAGGACTCCAAAGAGACCTGGACAGGCTGGACACCTGGTCCAGCAACTGGCTTCTCTAATTTAACCCCGCCAAATGCAAAGGACAAAGAAGACCGCAGACGGAGTATAGGCAAAGTGGCCAAAGACTGCTTAACCTCGCTCAAGGAGAAAGATCGTGGGGTGAGTATAACACCGAGCACGTCTCCGGAAGCACACATCAATCAGATAACTGCTGCAGCATATGGGCACCTGGCAAACCTGAGAATAGCGTTCCGATACCTTAGTAAGGAATCGCTCAAGACACTGTACACCGTGTACGTCAGGCCCATACTCGAGTATGCAGCACCTGTTTGGAACCCACACTTGATCAAGCACGTCAAGAAATTAGAGAAAGTGCAAATAATAATAATAATAATAATAATAATAATATCTTTATTTTACTACAAGTACATGTACAGGGTATACAGTCCTAGCTGACAACAATGACATACTACTATATAGAAAGTCCCTTGTTATGCTCCGGAGGCATTTCGGGCAAATTAGGTCAGTGTCCCAGGATGCGACCCACACCAGTCGACTAACACCCAGGTACCCATTTTACTGATGGGGAACATAGACAACAGGTGGAAAGAAACACGTCCAATGTTTCTACTCTGGCTGGGAATCGAACCCAGGCCCTCGCCGTGTGAACCGAGAGCGTTAACCACCAAGCCACCAGAGTCCACCCAAGGTTTGCGACAAGGTTAGTTACAGAGCTAAGGGGATTGTCCTGCAAAGAAAGGTTGAGGGATGTCTGCCTGACGACGTTGGAGGACAGAAGGGTTAGGGAAACATGTTAACAACATACAAAATACTGCGTGGAATAGACAAGGTGGACAGATGTTCCAGGGAGAGGACACAGAAACAAGGGCTCACAATTGGAAGTTGAAGACCCAGATGAGTCAGAGGGATGTTAGTAAGTGTTTCTTCAGTCATAGAGTTGTCAGGAAGTGGAATAGCCTAGGAAGTGAGGTACTGGAGGCAGGAACCATACATAGCTTTAAGATGAGGTATGATAAAGCTCATGGAGAAGGGAGAGAGAGGACCTAGTAGCGCTCAGTGAAGAGGCCGGGTCAGGAGCTGAGTATCGACCCCTGTAACTACAATTAGGTGAGTACAATTAGGTGAGTACAATTAGGTGACTACAATTAGGTGACTACAATTAGGTGAGTACTTGTATTAATAAGCACCGAAGTAGTTAGGCCACTTACCTTTATTACCCCACCTCCCCTTCCCCCACCCACCTTTTTCCCTTATTCCCATCCCTACCATCTTTCTTCCTTCCCCATCTTACCGAAGCTCTGGTCATAATTCGACTTCAGCTGCACGCGGAGTGGCGTCGGGGGCTGAAAGATGTGTGTGTTAACCTAAACCCACACATAATGGAGCCTCGTTGAAGCAGCTATTGTGGTATTCTTATCTGGGTCTCATTAGTAACAAGAATAACTGTTTAAAGTATGAATATGTCGCATCCAAAAAAAATTATTACTGGAAATTTTGAAAAGAATAAACGGTTTGCATTTTAAGATTCTCTCATTAGTTTATTTTTCACATATACGGAAGTGAAACGTTAAAAAGTCTTGCCATATATTGTGTATGTATTTGTCAACAGGTGCACCAAGTGATTACAAACCTGAAACCTCTGCAGGTGTTCGACATGTGTGGCTGGTACACCCTAGGCTCCAGCACCTTCCTCTCGGTGAGTCTCAGCCTCATAGTTATTCACTTTTATTATTAACAAGAACTGTGTTTAATATCTATTACTACGTAATCAAAAACCTTAAATGTTGTACACAAATCATCAATGCTGTCAATTCTACTCTTTGTTTCTTTGTGTCTAAGGGTTCTTGTATCCATTATCAGAAATTATTAGTTATCCCTGAAGAGGAAACTGTTGTGAATTATTATGTCAGCAAATTACCTGCAGGAGGCTTACAGGGCATCACCTGAATTATTACCTACAAGTATTTTAGGTGAGGGTAACAGTGGCGGCTCGTGTATAGGAACTGCAGAACATTCAATATAATGAGTCTTTTTTTTCTTTAATTCTTTCTTTATACTTGTACATTATATAACCATCATATAAGCCATCCCTTAGTACATGAAAAAATTACAAAAATCCTTGTATGGAACTGCGTGCTTCACAGTTCCAGAGACTCGGTGTCTGGCTGTTGTGCGCATGCGCACATGTCCAAGATAAGATGCTACACGCTAGGTAGAGAGAGCACTGTCACTAATGCAGTGCCAACCCTGTTGTGCAAGTGTAAGATAGTGTTTTTTTTTTACTCAGCGACGAGTGTTGTGCTTAAAAACCATGTACCATATTCTTATTATTAGATTAATCACAGTTTTACTCTAGCTCATTCTAGCTCAATACATAGTCAATACCAAATTCACTATATTAGACCATAGTGCAATTACTAGTGAGAGACTGGTGCTATTTGTAATTTGTATTTTTATATTATTAGACTAAACCTAGTTGTACTATAGCTCTTTCTAGCTCAATACATAGTCAATACCAAATTCACTATATTAGACCATAGTGCAATTACTAGTGAGAGACTGGTGCTATTTTTAATTTGTATTTTTATATTATTAGATTAAATTCAGTTGTACCATAGCTCATTCTAACTCAATACATAGTCAATACCAAATTCACTATATTAGACCATAGTGCAATTACTAGTGAGAGACTAGTGCTATTTTTAATTTGTACTTTTATATTATTAGACTAAACCTATTGTACTTTAGCTCATTCTAGCTCAAAACATAGACTCCACAAAAGTCATTATTAGACCTTAGTGCAATTACAAGTGAGAGTCTTGTTCTATTTTTAATTTGTATTTTTATATTACTAGTTTATACCTAGTTGTACTTTAGTTCATTCCAGCACAACACACAGACAACATCAACTTCATTATGTGTAGTAGTGACTATACCCTACATGACCAAAATACTCTAGCTATATACTTGTCCAAACTTCCTACCACTACAGATATCAGTACTAGAACTCAACACACAACTCAGGATATAAATAACCATAATTTAAACCTAGAAGATGATTGATCACGTTGACCCTGATCTAAACCTCCATAATCTGACACCCAATCAAAACCTATTGGAAAGTAACTGCCTTTATTACACAGCATCACAAGCCACCACTATCCTAAACAATGCTAAAAGTCTATCAGTACTTAACTACAACATCAGGTCCTTAAGCAAACACTATGATGACCTCCTAGCACTCCTTGAATCACTAAAGACACCCTTCTCCTGCATTATTCTTACTGAGACCTGGCTTAAGCAGGACACAATAGATATCTACCCTCTACCAGGATACACAGCAATTCACAACTGCAGACCAAACCAAGTTGGGGGTGGTATTGCAATCTATTACTCTAACCAATTATCTTGTCTTAGCACCACTTGCTTTAGTGATGAATATGGGGAATACATTTTTGCTAATTTTACTGTAAAAAACCTTAAGACGCCTATAACAATCGGTGCCATTTACCGGATACCTCACACAAACATCCCAAATTTCAGTGAGAAATTAAAGTCACTAATAACAAACAGACAAATTAATAAGCACCACCTTCTCTTAGCTGGAGACTTCAACATCAACCTTGGCTTACTAGATGATCAGCCTGTAACTGATTTCATCAACAATATGAACAACACACTTCTCATACCAACAATAACTAAACCAACCAGGCTCACTGAGACAAGTGCAACCATAATAGACCACATATGGACCAATATACTAGCCCCCCTTAAATCAGGGATAATCACAGATAGCACTACAGACCACTACCCTACCTTCCTCCTGACAAACATTAGTAAACCACCACTAGAATACAACAAAGTCTCATTTAGACTCCATGACGAGGCCTCAGTAAGAAAGTTCACAGCTGACCTAGAGACTGTTGATTGGCCTACAGAATTCTCCAAGGCCAATGGTATTGATGACTGGACAGACATTTTTCTTAACAAATTACTTAGACTATACAACAAACATCGTCCTATAAAAACAAAACAGATCACAAACAAACGGCTTGGTTGCCCATGGCTAACCAGCACCATTCTGAAATCCATTGACAAGAAACACCAATATGAAAAGCAATATAAACAGGGCTTAATACACAAAGATACTCTTAAACACTACTCATCAGCTCTCATCAAAGTAATAAAGAAAGCCAAACAACTATACTACTCCAGTAGATTCACAGACACTAGAGGAGATATAAAAATGACCTGGAAAACACTCTCTCAGATTCTAGGGACCCACAAACTGAGAAAAACCAAGAATATTGTCCTAACTAAACCTAATGAAACACCACTACATCCCACTGACACAGCTAACAAGATAAACGACTTCTTCTCAAACATAGGATCTAATCTCGCCAGTAAAATCCCACATACCAATGCCCATGCCGGGGACTACCTAGATGGGAATTTCCCTAATTCCTTCTATCTTGCACCAACTGAGCCCACGGAAGTCATTGAGATCATAAAGTCACTTAAAAATAACTCTGGGAATCTGTCTCATGTCCCACCATTACTGTACAAGCGAGCAGCCCATGTCCTTTCGCATGCTATTTCATTACTTTTTAACAAGTCACTAGAGACTAGCACCTTCCCGAAACTACTCAAGATGGCAAGGGTTACACCAATACATAAAGGTGGTGACCCTACAGACTTAAACAACTATAGGCCAATATCTAACTTACCATTGCTATCCAAAATCTTTGAGAAACTCGTGCACAGGAGACTGTATTCATTTATAACGGCTCAAAACATACTCAACCCCTGCCAGTTTGGATTCAGGAAAAATAAAAGCACTAATGATGCAATCATAAAAATGCTAGATCTGCTTTACACAGCATTGGAAAATAAGGAATATCCACTAGGAATTTTTATTGACCTAAGAAAAGCTTTTGACACAGTAGACCACGACATCCTACTCCACAAACTTGATCACTACGGTATAAGAGGCCATGCGCTTGCTTATTTCAAATCTTACATTACTAATAGGTATCAGTACGTCACCATTAAAGACACAGCATCAGCAACACGGCCACTTGATACTGGAGTTCTGCAGGGAAGTGTCCTTGGTCCCCTGCTATTCCTCATATACATCAATGACCTTCCAAACGTATCCCAACACCTGAAACCCATTCTCTTTGCTGATGACACGACTTATGTCATCTCTCACCCTAATCTTGCCACCCTCAATACCATTGTGAATGAGGAGCTGATTAAAATATCGACTTGGATGACAGCCAATAAACTTACGCTTAACACTGACAAAACCTACTATATTATGTTTGGTAGCAGAGCAGGAGATGCACAAATTAACATTAAGATTGACAACACTCTAATTACCAGAAATAATGGGGGAAAATTCCTAGGCTTATACCTTGACAACAACCTGAATTTCAGCACCCATATCCAGCATATAGCCAAAAAAGTATCCAAAACGGTTGGGATCCTCTCCAAGATACGATACTACGTGCCGCAAAATGCCCTTCTCACACTATACCACTCACTTATTTATCCATACCTCACCTATGCTATTTGTGCTTGGGGATCAACTGCAGCAACACACCTAAAGCCAATAATAACCCAACAAAAAGCTGCAGTAAGAATAATCACTAAATCCCATCCCTGGCAACACACCCCTCCACTCTTCATAGACCTAAACTTACTCCCAGTTCAGTACATCCACACTTACTACTGTGCAATCTACATCTACAGGGCCTTAAACTCTAATATCAACCTTGACCTAAAACGCTTTCTTGATAGTTGTGACAGAACCCACAGGCATAATACCAGACACAAACATCTCTACGACATTCCCCGTGTCCGACTAAACCTTTACAAAAATTCAATGTACGTCAAAGGCCCTAAAATCTGGAATACCCTACCTGAGAACTCTAGAACTGCAGACACATTCATCACCTTCAAAACTACCATTGGAAAACATCTTATCTTCCTGATACACCCCGTCAACTAACTACACGAATACCACCTGGTGGTTCACACTTACACTCACTCACTTATTTGACCATAAACAGAAATATTAATCTCAGTCTTAAAATAATGAATCCTGTGATACTCCAATACTGAAACTATGTACTGTGCCAAAACAAAAGCATTCACATTGCTAAACTCACAAACTAGTATTTAGTCACTTAGCCATAATACCAACTTACCTCATAATTTGTAATATTTTACAATTAAGAATAAAACTAAGTATGCCCGAAATGCCTAGCCATGCTAAGCGTTCTAGTGGCACACTCTGTAATCACAATTTTACTACATGTAAACCACACAATAACCAAATTTCTGTAAACTCAGCATTGTAATCCTTATAGAGAATAAACTTTGAATTTGAATTTGAATTTAAATGTTATAAAATGTAGAATTAGATGATTATCATGCTTCCAGCTATTTTATTTAATTTATAGTTTTTTCGGTTCTTTTTATTTTCCACAATATTAAAACAATAGCTAAAAAATTTCTGAAGCAGCACCTCCACTAATTTTAGCTATGAGCCACCACTGGTGAGGTAAGTGGGACTCAAGTCACAGATGGTCGCATAACTGTAATTCAGTCGATGCCCACTCCCTACCACTCTCACAAAAAGCTAGACTTGATATTAAATTAATAATTACAATAATAAAACCAGCTACTCTGGTAAATTAAAGTTGTGAACTGTATAAGATTATGCTTGCTGGGTACATAAAAAAAATTATATTACCACTTACCATTTATCACAAGAAGACACTTAATACTGATGGAACACACCCTAACTTTACCCTAGCAGCTACAATTTATGATGCCAACAAAAAAACTACTGTACGTTATGAGTAAACGTCACTTAGCTGAGGTGTGCTCATGGGATAATTGGTGTCCTCTATTTTTTTGTCCTGGTTGCCGAATTATAAGGATTTTCCACACTATTTATTCCAATTCTTCAGCACGAACATGTCAGCAATTTCTAAATTACAGTTTGAGGCCGATATACACCAACTGACCTTCGAGAACGCCTGATTACATTGCACAATTCGTTCCAGTGTTCACACATTAAATTCATTATGGTGTCCCTGCCAAGTCACTCCTCCAGTTCTGCCTCCCTCCTCACTGGAAATTTCTCAAAGGGTAGAAATAGCATCACATTTTAATACACAATTATATTATTCATTTACATGCTCTACATTTAGGAAATTCCACAGAAACTTTAAGAGATTTTTTGTTTATAGCAGATATATTATTATTATTATTATTATTATTATTATTATTATTATTATTATTATTATAAAGGGGAAGCGCTAAACCCGTAGGATTATACAGTGCCTGGGGGGATGTGGAAGGCATTCAGGCTCAATTCGGGGAACTGGAGCACAGATCCAATTCCCTATATCAAGAGTCCCTCACCTACATCGAGGAACCTTCCTTGAGGGGATAGCAGATATAGCTATTTCATGAGTAACAGAAATTATTGTTCCCGCTAAATTACTTTCAATGTATTTCAGTTTACCTCTCCTAAACGGGAGTAATATTTAATGGCTGATGCATCTTACGCCAGGATAGCACCTATTACGTACTTCTTTTTTGGCATGTAGGTATCTTATAATTCGTGCCACATATTCGCTGCCTGACCACGGTAGAGTGCGGTTGTGCTCTGCACCCCTCTGCTGTTTGTAGGCGAGCTCCCTTGCCAGTTACCTGGCTGCAGCGGTCTGAAGTGGTGCTGTCACGGCTCTGTTAACAACATAGGTGCACTGTGAATGTCAAGATGGCGGTTAGTCTGAGACGCCGGATAAATACTGTAGGCATTGAGCTACTAAAGGAACGATAACGCCTAGTTCTGCGCAAGTCTTATTGCCAAAGATCATCCGGGAGACATATGGCATACAAGATAGTGACTTGTATGGTGTAGCATTAAACGGAGGCCAAAGAATTTTCGTCAAACTGCTATCAGCTACGGTTTATGAATCGTTAGTCACCAGGTTTCAGGACGTAAGTCTTAGCGTCACACCAGCTGTCAGTGTAAGAATGATAGATGTTTCACGGCATTATACGTGGATCAAGTTACGCAACGTTCCCTTTGAGGCGGACGAGGCGGATATAAGGAAAGTTTTTGAGATGTATGGGACGGTGCATTATGCTCAACATGGTACGTGGGCGGCAGGTGCCTATGCTGGTTTTCCAGAGGGTTCTTTCAACCTCAAAATGACTTTGAGGCACCCAATACCATCCTACGTGTATCTACATGATTTCAGGACGCAGGTCATGGTAATGTACCCAGGACAACGACGTACATGCCGCCTATGTGGTGAGTATGATCACATAGCGGCGACCTGTGACAAGCGAAGACGTATGCCTGGACCTGTGGTGGACGTCGCAGCCCCTGCTTCAAAGGTGGCAGGTGAGAAACAAACATCGGATGGAGGGCGTGGTGTTTTGTGGAGCGA
The DNA here is from genome assembly GCF_038502225.1 of Cherax quadricarinatus. Lineage (NCBI taxonomy): Eukaryota > Metazoa > Arthropoda > Malacostraca > Decapoda > Parastacidae > Cherax > Cherax quadricarinatus. The sequence goes on from NC_091318.1 coordinate 1,432,069, forward strand.
GATAGTGGATCGGGCACACAGGACTGGCGGTGAGTTGGAGTCCCTCCCCCAGCTGCCTGATCAGGTATCGTCTCCTGTGGATAAGGAGGAGCAGCAATTACAGGAGAAGGTTCTTGAGATTGAGGAGGAATTGGTGGAGGTGTTGAAGACTTTGTCACTGCCAGAGAGGGATGTTACATCTGAGCGTGGTGTCATCGGAGAGTCGTCGCTTCCAGAAAGTCGGAGACATGATAGTTTGGGACGTGATGGTGGTTTGGAGTCGTCCATTGAATCATTAAACCATTCTCAGGTAGAGGTGGAGGTTCATCGAGAGGCAACATCTGACCAAGACATGTGTAACATGACGGTCACGAGAAAGAGGGCGACTACGTCAGATTCTGATGACGTCCTTACGCCTGCACAAAGGCCTGGGAAACAGACTGAGGTGAAGTCTGAAGTTAGTGGTGTAGGTGGTGGTAGCCATAATAGGAGGCACCGGAAGAAGGGGGGAGGGAAAGAGAGCACTCTGAAGTTGTCAAACTTAAATTCAAGCTCTGGAGTTGTAAAGAGTGATGAGAGGAAGCAGGGGTGGAAACTTTAATAGGCCTTAGGTGTATGTCTGTAAATATTAATGGGTTATGTAGCGGTATGAAGAGAGACTGGTTTCGTAATTTCCTGAATAAATCTAGAGTGGATGTTGTGTTCCTGCAGGAGCACAATTTTAAAGAGGGTAGGGTGTTGGAGGTGGCAGGATTTCGAGTAGTTACCCTGCCATCTCCCCGTCTAAAAGGTGGTGTGGGAATTTTAATAAGGGAGACGAGCCCGTTTGTTTTGCAGAGAAGCGAGGGAGGAGGGGGAGGGAGGGTGTTGCGTGTGGATGGGTGGTGGATGGGTAAGCGTGTGTCTTTTGTGAGTGTGTATGCGCCGGCAGAAAATAACATCAAGGTAAAGAATGATTTTGTGTGTGAGGATCTTGTGTTTTTCTTAAGTGCACTGCCAGAGGTGGCAATAGTTGGTGGGGATTGGAATAGTGTAATCAGGGTGGCTGATGTGGACCCAAAAGGGGCTGGATATATGTCTGTGGCTCTTAGGGATTTATTAAGGGATGTTAGGTTATGTGATGCCTTCGGGGGGGGCGGTGTGGGAGACTGAATATACGTTTGTTAGGAGTGGATATGCTGCGAGACTAGATAGAGTGTACCTTTCTCAGGGAGTGGATGTGAAATCTTTCAGTACTGTTGTGGCTACAATGTCAGATCATAGGGCAGTGGTGGTGGAGGTTGGGTGGGGGACGCTCGCGGACATATATAGAAGTTATTGGAAATTAAATATAAGTGTGTTAGGTGATGAGGAGGGATTGGAGGGGTTTGCAGTCCTATGGAGGGAGCTTAGTGTGGAAGAACAGGGAGTGGATGACATTGTGACATGGTGGGATAGTGTTGCAAAGGAAAGGATTAGAAAGTTTTACGTGAGAGAAGGAAAACGTATTAATAATTTAAAATATGGACTGGCTAACTATTTAGAGGATAGGTTAAGAGGTTGCTATGGGCGGGGGGTGGGTGGGAATAATTTTCCTATGGATGAAATAGCTGAAATAAAGGGGAGGTTGAGGGTGTTGCAAAATGAAAGGTTTCAAGCTGTAAGGGTGCAGGCAGGGGTGGAAGAAGTGCTTTGGGGCGACAAGCCGTCAGCGTGTGTTTTGAGGCATCAAATGCAAAGGCAGGCGGTGACAGCTATCCCATGTTTAGAGGTAACGGAGATGGTTGGGAATTATAGAGCAGGGCAGGAGATACGAACCACGAAGGGGATGTGTGCGTATGCGGAGGCTTGGTACGAGATGTACTGGAACAGTGGGGGGGTGGGTGACGTGGCGTTGGACAAGGTGTGTACGTATGTGACGTGTAATTTAGGAAATAGTGATAGAAAGGCTTTAGGTGGGACTATTACGGCAGAGGAAACAGAGAATGCGTTAAGGGGAATGAGGAAGGGGAAAGCGCCGGGTATTGACGGTCTCCCAGTAGAATTTTATTTACAACATTGGACGTTAATAAGGGGATTTATAGTTAGGTTATTTAATCGTATGAAGGAGAAGGGTACGTTGGGGGGGGGGAAAGCAGGTAACAGCAGTTGTAGTGTTGGTCCCGAAGGTCAAGGGGCAGCCCACCCTTCGGGAGTACCGAGCCATAACACTGATGTGTGCGGACTATAAGGTGTTCGCAAAAATTTTAGGTAATAGGTTCAAATGTGTTGTGGGAAGGGTGGTGTTAAAATCTCAGTTTGGGTTGCCGGGAAGGTCGATGATTGAAGGACATGGGGAGGAAATAGTCGAGTGGGTAAATACGCTATACAAGGGGGCGAAAATGAGGATACAGATTAATGGGTGTATGGGGAGGGATATTGCAATGGGTAGAGGCCTTAGACAGGGATGCCCCATGTCCCAAATATTGTTTGCGTGTTTCCAGGACCCCTTTTATAGAATGGTTGACCGCAGCTTATGTACGCCATGTGAAGGAAGTGTGGGGGTGGGAGGGCCTGGCCGGGTTTAATTGGATATGTTGACGACACCACTGTTCTCATTCGTGAAGGGATGTCAATGGGAGTGCTGGACGAGGTTGTGCAATTATTTGGAAGTGCCACGGGTATGCAGGTAAATAGTGCAAAGACAAGGTGCATGGGGTTGGGTTCTTGGGTGGGGGGTGTGGAGGGGAGATGTAATGTTGTTAAAGAATGGGCGATGTCTTTAAAGATTTGTGGTATTATTTATAAGGATGACATGGTTGCGGCGCAGGAGGAAAACTCGGATAGGTTATTGGAAAGGATCGTGGGGCGTCTAGGTATTCTGAGACCCCAGCACCTAACTCTTATACAGCGAGTGATAGTCGTAAACATTTTATTGTATAGTAAGATTTGGCATGTTGCAGCTGTGTTCCCAATTACAGGGACAGCGATTGCGGGAATTCTAAGACGGGTGTACAAATTTTTGTGGGGTTCACGTTGTGATTGGTTACGGAGGGAAGTTGTAATGTTACCTGTAAGTCAGGGTGGGCTGGGGTTGATGGATTTGAGACGGAGGGCTAAATGTGTGTTTATTAAATGGGAAGTGTTTCGCGAGGGTGTGAACGCGGGGCAGTTGGGAATGATACACGACAGGCTGAGTGTGTGGTATCGAGGAATGGAGTTGCGGGAATGTGAAATCGTTTTGAGGGCTGTGATGTTGGTTAGGGAACTGAGAAAGGTTCGTATAAGGGTTTTGTGTAGGTTACTTGTAGGTAGGTGCATTATCCCAGTTGAGGGTTTGTTCCCCATGTATGCGTGGAAGAGTATTTGGTTTAGATTTAGTAAAATGAAGTTAACCCCTCGGGTGGGTGAGGTGATGTTTCGTTTCCTGCATGTGATCCTGCCGTCTGGTGAGATACTACGAAACAGACAGGTTGTAGAGGGCGGGGGGTGTGGTATCTGTGGAGGGGATGAGACTGCGTTCCATGTAGTTTACTTTTGTGAAGGGCTAGAGGAGGTTAGGTGCTGGTTAAGTAGGTTGGTGCAGAGGGTGCGGGGCCGTGGGGTGTCGGTTCTGCGTGCTTTAAGTCTAGATACGGGTGGGTTAGACGAGGGTGTCATAAGAGCTTTAGATTATATCATGGTAGATTATATATATATGTCGTGGGTGATGAGGGGGAGAGGGGATAGGGAGGAGAGAAGAAAGGTTCTTGCGGTAAAGTTCTATCGTACGATGTGTCGTAACAGAGATTTGTATGGGAGGAGGTGGGATCAGGTTTTCTCAGAAGGGTATAGAATGCTAACGTTAGGAATTCTCGTAAATCTGTGACTGATAATGAGTGAGTGAAGGGGTTTTCATAGGTTGGAGGGAGTCAGGGGGTCACAACGGGCTCGCCTCCTTGGGGGGGGGGGGTCGTGAGAGTGTTGTGAATGTGTGTTTGGAATGGTTTCCTGGTTTTCATTGAGACTTTATGGCAGCCAAGTGTGGATGTAGAGCTCAAGGTCTCATTATGTTAGATATAACACTTTTCAGAATGTAGGTATAATATAGTAGATTTTTTTATGTATAATTTTGATGTGTATCAGTCTTGTATGACACGATTCTTGAGTATTAAGTTATTTGCGACATGAAGTGTGTTTTAGTTTGTATTTATGTTACGTGCTGAGTTTTTGCACGATGAGATATACTTAGATACTGTTTTGCTTTGTGCATACAGTGCATCTGATTAATGTGATTTTGTGAAACTTTTTGTGTGTACGTGTGTGTGTGTGTGTGTGTGTGTGTGTGTGTGTGTGTGTGTGTGTGTGTGGGTGTGTGGGTGTGGGTGTGTGTGTGTGTGTATGTGTGTGTGTGTGTGTGTGTGTGTGTGTGTGTGTGTGTGTGTGTGTGTGTGGGTGTGGGTGTGTGGGTGTGGGTGTGTGTGTGTGTGTGTGCGTGTGTGTGTGTGTGTGTGGGTGTGTGTGTGTGTGTGTGTGTGTGTGTGTGTGGGTGTGGGTGTGTATGTGTGGGTGTGTGTGTGTGTGGGTGTGTGTGTGGGTGTGTGTGTGTGTGTGTGTGTGTGTGTGTGTGTGTGTGTGTGTGTGTGTGTGGGTGTGTGTGTGTGTGTGTGTGTGTGTGTGTGTGTGGGTGTGGGTGTGTATGTGTGTGTGTGTGGGTGTGGGTGTGTATGTGTGGGTGTGTGTGTGTGTGTGTGTGTGTGTGTGTGTGTGTGTGTGTGTGTGTGTGTGTGTGTGTGTGTGTGTGTGTGTGTGGGTGTGGGTGTGTTTGTGTGGGTGTGTGTGTGTGTGGGTGTGTGTGTGGGTGTGTGTGTGTGTGTGTGTGTGTGTGTGTGCGTGTGTGTGTGTGTGTGTGGGTGTGGGTGTGTGTGTGTGTGTGTGTGTGTGTGGGTGTGTGTATATATATATCCCTTTCTATTGTATTGAGCCTTTGTCATGGGTCAGACGTTATGTAATACTTTATATATGTATGATTCGATTCTTTTTAAAGTTTATAATTATGGTCTGTACCCTGATACCGGTTTGGTGTCAATGCTAAGTTCTTGTTGTTAAGTTTTAGTCTGTATGGTATACAGACATATCTAGACGGTTTATGTTTTTTCGTATGTTGGTATATGTAAAGCTGTATTGTTAGGGAAACGTATGTAGATGTTCTAGTAAGATTATGATGTTAGGTTTTGGTTTTTTGATTAATGCGAAGGATGGGATTTAACTGATATAACTTCTTTGTTATAAAGGTGGCATATAAGGTACATGTTGTTACGTGTGTATCACTGATTATAAGGCGAAAATCTCATCCAGCTCCTCAGAGCTGGGGCGTGTGCCCAAAATACAGCAGGAATTACCCCTTTGAACAGCCGCACTGAGCCGCTGGAACAGAAAACTAGCTGCCCTGGGATCCCTAGTTACCCTGATGAGTCTTTTTCCCAGCTCCTTAAGGAATTTAGATGCACTCTTTCCCCATGAGCCAAGGGTCTCTGAGCCTATGGGAACAAACATATAATGATGGGCAAGTTCTCCATATTTTCTAGACTTTTGGGACTCCCTGAAGCTGGCAGCTGCCCCTCCTTCCTCCCTGGTGTATTAGAGATAGGTATCAGCTAAGGTAGATGCACATGTATAGTCCCACACCACCTGCTTCCCATCTGTCCAGGCTTGAAGGGTGATACCATCTGGACGCTTCTGTCTGCCATCAAATCTGCATAGTTGGGGTGGCTCCCTTACTGCTGGGCATCCAGCTGTTGTGAGGCTCCTCTTGATAATGTTATTAACCTCCTCATGTCTTGCAATCTTTCCCTCGGATTTACGGCACACAAGACCATGGTACCCGAATCGGTCTGCTGCTTCACAGCCACAAATACACCTGTGTTCGGCGAGAATAGGGGCGGCAAGTCGAAGGGCAACACCGATGCGGATGGTCTGTGGGTCGAGGCGTGTGCCAAGGCTGGAGTTGCGAACAGCCAACAGAAAGTCCCCAGCATGAGGGGCTCTCACTGCCAGAAGACGGGCTCTATCCTTCCCTGACACACTCTGAAGCATTGTTGAGGCTATATTTTCCACTATTGGACCATCCCAGTGCGATTGTTTGTAGTTGTTGGGGGAAGCAGGTCTGGTTTCTGAGCCCGTTAGATTATCCCAGATCATTGCTCCGTCAATGAATTTTTGGTCCTGGACTCCATTCTTGTCCCTAAGATGTACAGGGAGAATCGCTGCTACAAGCTCTCTGGATGCAATACACGAGGACAGAAAAGCAGGTAACGCAATCTGCGATGACTTGCGGACACCAATGCCTTCTAGTCTGACTGGAAGTGTAGCTTGGTTCCACTGCCCGTCTTCTAGAGTAAGGTTAAGTACTTTCGTAAAAATCTGCCTCAGAATACTGTCATATTCGTGCAGTATAGGGTTATCATATGAAGGTGCACATCTTAGGAAATATGTCAACCTGGGCAGACTCAAGCACTTTGTGAGAAGGTACAAGGCATCGTGGGTGTCCAGATTGCCTATTCGTTGTTCCATTCTCCTTAACTCTTCCAATTTCTTCCTGAGAATTGTGTCAATGGCATTGCTTCCCAGAGGTGCTCCTAGCAAGATACTATTTGTGGGGGCAATGACTGCTGCTCCTGGTAGTTTTGATCTCACTGCATTTATCACTTGTTGACTGACTGAGATGATTTCACATTTGGATGGATTCAGGACGAGACCCATTTCCTGTCCCCGTGTCATTACCTCTTTCGATCGTTTGTAAATTTTCACCAACATCGTGTTTTTTGTTCCTGAACTCGTGGAAAGTGCTGTAAATGGGTAGCATAAATCCCTATTTGCAAATTTTACTGAATTAATATTTATGAGATTGATGTTCAATAACTAATGAATGCTTATTATGTTCAGCTTCAAAATATAATTAAAGATGCATTCTGTGTGAAGGATATGTCCCATAAGTTATATGTAGGTGAAATTTTCTCGAAAACTTAAAAAAAAAAACGATATCTTAGGAATCAGATCAAATTACTGGGTAGTTCTTACATTACTGTGACAAGCAGTGTGGTTCATACGTTATCGCAACAAACAGTGTGGTTCATACATTACTGTAAAACGAACAGTGTGCTTCATACGTTACTGTAAAACGAGTAGTGTGCTGCATACATTACTGTAAAACGAGGAGTGTGCATCATACATTACTGTAAAACGAGGAGTGTGCTTCATACGTTACTATAAAACGAGCAGTGTTCTTCATGCATTACTGTTAAAGGAGCAATTTCCTTCATACATTACTGTAAAACGAGCAGTGTGCTTCATAACTTACTGTAAAACGAGCAGTGTGCTTTATACATTACTGTTAAAGGAGCAGTGTGCTTCATACGTTACTATAAAACGAGCAGTGTGCTTTATACATTACTGTTAAAGGAGCTGTGTACTTCATATGTTACTGTGACAGGTAGTATGATCTATACGTTACTTCAGAAAGAACAGAATGTCTCATAAGAAACTGTTACTGTGACTCAGCTATTGTGGTCCAATTACCTAGTCAACCACTCTTCCCTTCACTCTGGCTGGTCTGCAAAATGTTCACTGTGTGTCGTTCAGTTCACAAACTCACTCCTATGAACGTGCACTCACTCCAGCACGCTCTCTCAATGAACCTGCCCAATATTACTCTCACCAAATTGCCGCATACATCCTGTTATTCCTTAATACATTCACTGTGCTCTTCGCGAGTATATTGACTCTTAGCTCACCCGACCCCACATGGGGGCTCTTATGAGTGGGTGGCACTCAGCCGTGCATCTCATATTCTGAGAGGTGTTGCTGGGTGCCACTGTACCATACTCTGAGAAAACTTCCCGGATTTCTCCTGTTGTTACACTTGCAACATTGCACAGCTCCTGTTGATGCACTGAGAAGTAAAAGTACTTGAGCTAAAGATTTCCACCCTTCGTGGATTGTTTTTCATATACAGTAGGACCCCTATATCGCTGAGCCAGAATCTGCAATGGTGTCAGCGTTTTCCTCGGTGGTGTCAACATTATCCGCGGTGGTGTCAACATTATCCGCGGTGGTGTCAGCATTATCCCCTGTGGCGTCAGCGTTATCCGCGGTGGTGTCAGCGTTATCCACGGTGGTGTCAGCATTATCCGCGGTGGTGTCAGCATTATCCCCTGTGGCACCAGCGTTATCCGTGGTGGTGTCAGTGTTATCCATGGTGGTGTCAGCGATATCTGCTTTGGCGTCAGCGTTATGTGTGGTGGTGTCAGCGTTATCCGCGGTGGTGTCAGCATTATCCGCAGTGGTGTCAGTGTTGTCCACGGTGGTGTCAGCGTTATCCGCGGTGGTGTCAGTGTTATCTGCTTTGGTGTCAGCGTTATCCACGGTGGTGTCAGCGTTATCTGCGGTGGTGTCAGCATTATCCACAGTGGTGTCAGTGTTATCCGTGGTAGTGTCAGCATTATCCGCGGTGGTGTCAGCATTATCCGCAGTGGTGTCAGCATTATCCGCGGTGGTGTCAGCATTATCCGCGGTGGTGTCAGTGTTATCCATGGTAGTGTCAGCGTTATCCACGGTGGTGTCAGCATTATCCCCTGTGGCTTCAGTGTTATCCGCGGTAGTGTCAGTGTTATCCGCAGTGATGTCAGTGCTATCCACGGTGGTGTCAGCATTATCCGCGGTGGTGTCAGTGTTATCCATGGTAGTGTCAGCGTTATCCACGGTGGTGTCAGCATTATCACCTGTGGCGTCAGCGTTATCCACGGTGGTGTCAGCGTTATCTGCGGTGGTGTCAGTGTTATCCGCTGCGGTGTCAGTATTATCAGTGGTGGTGTTAGCACTATCCCCTGTGGTGTCAGCGTTATCCGCAGTGGTGTCAGCATCATCCCCTGTGGTATCAGTGTTACCCACAGTGGTGTCAGCATTATCTGTGGTGGTGTCAGTGTTATCCATTGTGGTGTCAGCATTATCCACAGTGGTGTCAGCGTTATCTGTGGTAGTGTCAGTGTTATCCGCGGTGGTGTCAGCATTATCCACGGTGGTGTCAGCATTATCTGCGGTGGTGTCAGTTTTATCCACTGTAGTGTCAGCATTATCCACAGTGGTGTCAGCGTTATCTGTGGTAGTGTCAGTGTTATCCGCGGTGGTGTCAGCATTATCCACGGTGGTGTCAGCATTATCTGCAGTGGTGTCAGTGTTATCCACTGTGGTGTCAGCATTATCCACAGTGGTGTCAGCGTTATCTGTGGTAGTGTCAGTGTTATCCACGGTGGTGTCAGTGTTATCCACGGTGGTGTCAGCATTATCTGCGGTGGTGTCAGTGTTATCCACTGTGGTGTCAGCATTATCCACAGTGGTGTCAGCGTTATCTGTGGTAGTGTCAGTGTTATCCGCGGTGGTGTCAGCATTATCCACGGTGGTGTCAGCATTATCTGCAGTGGTGTCAGTGTTATCCACTGTGGTGTCAGCATTATCCACAGTGGTGTCAGCGTTATCTGTGGTAGTGTCAGTGTTATCCACGGTGGTGTCAGTGTTATCCACGGTGGTGTCAGCATTATCTGCGGTGGTGTCAGTGTTATCCACTGTGGTGTCAGCATTATCCACAGTGGTGTCAGCGTTATCTGTGGTAGTGTCAGTGTTATCCGCGGTGGTGTCAGCATTATCCACTGTGGTGTCAGCATTATCCACAGTGGTGTCAGCGTTATCTGTGGTAGTGTCAGTGTTATCCACGGTGGTGTCAGCATTATCCACAGTGGTGTCAGCGTTATCTGTGGCAGTGGCAGTGTTATCCACGGTGGTGTCAGTGTTATCCACGGTGGTGTCAACATTATCCGTGGTTTACCTCGGCTAGAAAATATTGAGCTGGCAATTTGACGCTTCATTATTTTATAGTCCAGTTTCATTCATATTTTTCACTGCTTGAATAAGAGTGCATAAAATATGGTCATATAAAGTATTGTTAAGATCAGTCAGCGAACAAATGAATAAAACAATATATATACTGAAAATTGGAAATGGCAGCAAACTGGCACATTCTGGTAGTACAAAACTTGTCATCTCAATCATGGTGGTGGTGTGAGGTGATGGTGTGAGTGGGTGGTGGTGGTGTGAGGTGATGGTGTGAGTGGGTGGTGGTTGTGTTAGGTGATGGTGGGAGGGGGTAGTGGTGGTGCGAGGTGATGATGGGAGTGGGTGGTGGTGGTGCGAGGTTATGGTGGGAGTGGGTGGTGGTGGTGCAAGGTGATGGTGGGAGTGGGTGGTGGTGGTGCGAGGTGATGGTGGGAGTGGGTGGTGGTGGTGCAAGGTGATGGTGGGAGTGGGTGGTGGTGGTGCAAGTTGACGGTGGGAGTGGGTGGTGGTGGGAGTGGGTGGTGGTGGTGCGAAGTGATGGTGGGGGAGAGTAGTGGTGGTGCGAGGTGATGGTGGGAGTGGGGTGTGGTGGTGCAAGGTGATGGTGGGAGTGAGTGGTGGTGGTGTGAGGTGATAGTGGGAGTGGGTGGTGGTGGTGCAAGGTGATGGTGAGAGTGGGTGGTGGTGGTGTGAGGTGATAGTGAGAGTGGGTGGTGGTGGTGCAAGGTGATGGTGGGAGTGGGTGGTGGTGTGAGGTGATAGTGGGAGTGGGTAGTGATGGTGCAAGGTGATGGTCGGAGTGGGTGGTGGTGGTGTGAGGTGATAAGTGGAAGTGGGTAGTGGTGGTGTGGGGTGATCGTGTGAGTGGGTGGTGGTGGTGCAAGGTGAAGGTGGGAGTGGGTGGTGGTGGTGGTGCGATGTGATGGTGGGAGTTGGGATGTGAGTTATTGGGGCTAAGTGTGATGGTGGTTATGGGGGTTAGGGGTGGTTAGGGGTGGTGATGATGGTGGTAATGGATGGTAGTGGTTGTAATAATGTTAGTGGTGGTAATGGATGGTAGTGGCTGTAATGGTGGTAGTGGTAGTAATGGATGGTAGTGGTGGTAGTGGTGGTAATGGATGGTAGTTGTTGAGAAATGGTTTACCAGCTAAGGTTAAAGATTAAATATAGTGAGTACTTAGCTGATAAGACAGCTATCGTCCACACAGCCCCCCCTGCAGACGAGGTCTTGAGCAGCTGTCTCATCCACTAAGTACTCCCTATATTTAATCTTTAACCTTAGCTGGTAAACCATTTCTCAACAATTTGGTCGTGCTCGAACCGGATAAAGGCCACACTGTGGTTCAAATATGTTGTACTACAGTGTACAAATAACCTACGAGCCAAGGTCCTTCGAAAAAAGCTGTAAAACTAGTGTTTCACAATATAAATCACTATAAATGAGTCCCTCCATGCTCAATCACAGAGAATGGGCAGCCAAAAGAAAACGGGTGCTAGCCCAGCATTCACCCAAAGAAAACGGGAGCTGGGTGACTCACTCAACAAGAAAACGGGGGATGGCACACGTCATCTACTGCTTCAGCTCGAGAAATGCTGAGGACAGCAGCAACCCAACTGATGTTCAGTTTGTCCGAGTGTATATACACATAGTGTTTATAATGTTTATAGACAGAGATTAAGAAACAAGATTGTGTTTGTTTGTTTCTTATAGATTTAACTGTTATATTAAAGGTTATATTAAAGGTTATATTATAGGTAGTAGGTTGGTAGACAGCAACCACCCAGGGAAGTACTACCGTCCTGCCAGATGACTGTGAAACAAAAACCTGTAACTGTTTTGCATGATGGTAGGATTGCTGGTTTTCTTTTTCTGTCTCATAAACACGCTAAGATAACAGGGATATCTTGCTACTCCTACTTACACTTTGGTCACACTTCACAGACACGCACATGCATATATATATATACATACATCTAGGTTTTTCTCCTTTTTCTAAATAGCTCTTGTTCTTTTTTATTTCTTCTATTGTCCATGGGGAAGTGGAAAAGAATCTTTCCTCCGTAAGCCATGCGTGTCGTATGAGGCGACTAAAATGCCGGGAGCAATGGGCTAGTAACCCCTTCTCCTGTATACAATTACTAAAAAAGAGAAGAAGAAAAACTTTATAAAACTGGGTTGCTTAAATGTGCGTGGATGTAGTGCGGATGACAAGAAACAGATGATTGCTGATGTTATGAATGAAAAGAAGTTGGATGTCCTGGCCCTAAGCGAAACAAAGCTGAAGGGGGTAGGAGAGTTTCAGTGGGGGGAAATAAATGGGATTAAATCTGGAGTATCTGAGAGAGTTAGAGCAAAGGAAGGGGTAGCAGTAATGTTAAATGATCAGTTATGGAAGGAGAAAAGAGAATATGAATGTGTAAATTCAAGAATTATGTGGACTAAAGTAAAGGTTGGATGCGAGAAGTGGGTCATAATAAGTGTGTATGCACCTGGAGAAGAGAGGAATGCAGAGGAGAGAGAGAGATTTTGGGAGATGTTAAGTGAATGTATAGGAGCCTTTGAACCAAGTGAGAGAGTAATTGTGGTAGGGGACTTGAATGCTAAAGTAGGAGAAACTTTTAGAGAGGGTGTGGTAGGTAAGTTTGGGGTGCCAGGTGTAAATGATAATGGGAGCCCTTTGATTGAACTTTGTATAGAAAGGGGTTTAGTTATAGGTAATACATATTTTAAGAAAAAGAGGATAAATAAGTATACACGATATGATGTAGGGCGAAATGACAGTAGTTTGTTGGATTATGTATTGGTAGATAAAAGACTGTTGAGTAGACTTCAGGATGTACATGTTTATAGAGGGGCCACAGATATATCAGATCACTTTCTAGTTGTAGCTACACTGAGAGTAAAAGGTAGATGGGATACAAGGAGAATAGAAGCATCAGGGAAGAGAGAGGTGAAGGTTTATAAACTAAAAGAGGAGGCAGTTAGGGTAAGATATAAACAGCTATTGGAGGATAGATGGGCTAATGAGAGCATAGGCAATGGGGTCGAAGAGGTATGGGGTAGGTTTAAAAATGTAGTGTTAGAGTGTTCAGCAGAAGTTTGTGGTTACAGGAAAGTGGGTGCAGGAGGGAAGAGGAGCGATTGGTGGAATGATGATGTAAAGAGAGTAGTAAGGGAGAAAAAGTTAGCATATGAGAAGTTTTTACAAAGTAGAAGTGATGCAAGGAGGGAAGAGTATATGGAGAAAAAGAGAGAAGTTAAGAGAGTGGTGAAGCAATGTAAAAAGAGAGCAAATGAGAGAGTGGGTGAGATGTTATCAACAAATTTTGTTGAAAATAAGAAAAAGTTTTGGAGTGAGATTAACAAGTTAAGAAAGCCTAGAGAACAAATGGATTTGTCAGTTAAAAATAGGAGAGGAGAGTTATTAAATGGAGAGTTAGAGGTATTGGGAAGATGGAGGGAATATTTTGAGGAATTGTTAAATGTTGATGAAGATAGGGAAGCTGTGATTTCGTGTATAGGGCAAGGAGGAATAACATCTTGTAGGAGTGAGGAAGAGCCAGTTGTGAGTGTGGGGGAAGTTCGTGAGGCAGTAGGTAAAATGAAAGGGGGTAAGGCAGCCGGGATTGATGGGATAAAGATAGAAATGTTAAAAGCAGGTGGGGATATAGTTTTGGAGTGGTTGGTGCAATTATTTAATAAATGTATGGAAGAGGGTAAGGTACCTAGGGATTGGCAGAGAGCATGCATAGTTCCTTTGTATAAAGGCAAAGGGGACAAAAGAGAGTGCAAAAATTATAGGGGGATAAGTCTGTTGAGTGTACCTGGTAAAGTGTATGGTAGAGTTATAATTGAAAGAATTAAGAGTAAGACGGAGAATAGGATAGCAGATGAACAAGGAGGCTTTAGGAAAGGTAGGGGGTGTGTGGACCAGGTGTTTACAGTGAAACATATAAGTGAACAGTATTTAGATAAGGCTAAAGAGGTCTTTGTGGCATTTATGGATTTGGAAAAGGCGTATGACAGGGTGGATAGGGGGGCAATGTGGCAGATGTTGCAAGTGTATGGTGTAGGAGGTAGGTTACTGAAAGCAGTGAAGAGTTTTTACGAGGATAGTGAGGCTCAAGTTAGAGTATGTAGGAAAGAGGGAAATTATTTCCCAGTAAAAGTAGGCCTTAGACAAGGATGTGTGATGTCACCGTGGTTGTTTAATATATTTATAGATGGGGTTGTAAGAGAAGTAAATGCGAGGGTCTTGGCAAGAGGCGTGGAGTTAAAAGATAAAGAATCACACACAAAGTGGGAGTTGTCACAGCTGCTCTTTGCTGATGACACTGTGCTCTTGGGAGATTCTGAAGAGAAGTTGCAGAGATTGGTGGATGAATTTGGTAGGGTGTGCAAAAGAAGAAAATTAAAGGTGAATACAGGAAAGAGTAAGGTTATGAGGATAACAAAAAGATTAGGTGATGAAAGATTGAATATCAGATTGGAGGGAGAGAGTATGGAGGAGGTGAACGTATTCAGATATTTGGGAGTGGACGTGTCAGCGGATGGGTCTATGAAAGATGAGGTGAATCATAGAATTGATGAGGGAAAAAGAGTGAGTGGTGCACTTAGGAGTCTGTGGAGACAAAGAACTTTGTCCTTGGAGGCAAAGAGGGGAATGTATGAGAGTATAGTTTTACCAACTCTCTTATATGGGTGTGAAGCGTGGGTGATGAATGTTGCAGCGAGGAGAAGGCTGGAGGCAGTGGAGATGTCGTGTCTGAGGGCAATGTGTGGTGTGAATATAATGCAGAGAATTCGTAGTTTGGAAGTTAGGAGGAGGTGCAGGATTACCAAAACTGTTGTCCAGAGGGCTGAGGAAGGGTTGTTGAGGTGGTTCGGACATGTAGAGAGAATGGAGCGAAACAGAATGACTTCAAGAGTGTATCAGTCTGTAGTGGAAGGAAGGCGGGGTAGGGGTCGGCCTAGGAAGGGTTGGAGGGAGGGGGTAAAGGAGGTTTTGTGTGCGAGGGGCTTGGACTTCCAGCAGGCATGCGTGAGCGTGTTTGATAGGAGTGAATGGAGACAAATGGTTTTTAATACTTGACGTGCTGTTGGAGTGTGAGCAAAGTAACATTTATGAAGGGATTCAGGGAAACCGGCAGGCCGGACTTGAGTCCTGGAGATGGGAAGTACAGTGCCTGCACTCTAAAGGAGGGGTGTTAATGTTGCAGTTTAAAAACTGTAGTGTAAAGCACCCTTCTGGCAAGACAGTGATGGAGTGAATGATGGTGAAAGTTTTTCTTTTTCGGGCCACCCTGCCTTGGTGGGAATCGGCCAGTGTGATAATAAAAAAAAAAATATTAAAGGAAACTATATATAAAGTGTAAGCTTTCATATATATATTAACAGTGTCTTTATATGTGTAAGAAATATACACGTGTGATTTACAGTTATACAGTGACATTTATGATAGAACGTTCTCAGGCTGACACAGGAAACTCAAGCTATAAACACCAGCCATATGTACACTGTACCCTTTCTTAAATGTCTTGTGAAGGGAGAACCCTATGAAATGATTAAGTCATTTCCGGTGGTTAAAGGCAATTATCAAATAGCCTTACGTGTCTTAGCAGACAATTACTTAGATGCTGACAAGGCCAGAGTTAGACATGCAGTCTTAATATCAAGCTTGAAACCACCCAAACATTGTTTTTCAGACTTACAGGCATTTAGAATCATATTAGACAATAGTCTCAGATCCTTAGGTGCTAAATATGACCTAAGACAATGTGATTGGTTTATCAGTGATATTGTAAAGGATAAGTTGTCACCACAAACTATTGAACGATTAAATATTATTATGTTCAATAAACGTTATTTCACTTGTGAAGAAATTAGCAGTGGTTTACAAACAATAGTTTCATGTATGCAAACAACGAGACAAGATGAAAAATCCACAAATCTCTTGGATAATAAACCTTCAACTCAGTATAAAAAGACTATACCTACTCCCACTAAACCAGGTAATGGGAAGTCCCATATAGCCATTTATCAAGCTGTGAATACAACAGACAGTAAACAGACTGTCACACATAAACGTACTCCAAAATGTGTACTTTGTGATGGAACACATTGGGCACAGTATTGTAATCAATACACATCAATGGAGACACGTAAACAACGTGCTCATCAGCTGAAAAGGTGCATCAAGTGTTTAGATGAACAAAAGGGAGGAAAATGCTCACTGAAGAAGTGTTTTCAATGTAAGGGTATGCATCATACAGCATTTTGCCCAAATACTTTTGCTGAACAGCAGAAGACTTCCACAGAATCAGGAAGTCAACAAACAACAGCATTAAATGTGAGAGATAAGTAGCAACAGCTCTCCCGATAGCTCGAGTTGAGTTATCTAATAAATTACACGAAATCAATGTGCTAACATTATTTGATCAAGGCTCACAAAGGTCCTTCATAAGAAGAACAGTGTTGCAGAAACTGAATAAACAGCCCTATGCCAAAGTACAGCTAGATAGAGCTGGTTTTTTCCACAATTCTAGTAAAGAGACATATGACCTAGCCAGAATCACTGTTGGTCTAGGATGTGGTAGTAGATGATTTGCCTAAGTCTCTGCAGATCCAGGGATTAAAAGAAACAGTTGCAGCACTGAAAGCAGCTAAGGTCAAGTTAGCCTGTCCTGACATACAGACGGACACTATTAGTCCAAATGATTTAATAATTGGAAGTGATTATTATCACTGTTTTGTGCAAAATATAGTAAGTAAACATGATGTTCACTTACTGAAAACAGCAGGAGGCCACATATGCGTCCCATTCCCTCACAAAGCGGGAAAGAAACTGATATTGATTCAGTGGAAAATGTACTAGTTACGAGAATAACCGCTGATCATGTACCACAGCAAAAATTATCATTAATGGAAGAGATGATTGAACCAGTTGATAAGTTGTGGGATTTAGATGCGATAGGTATTAATGTAAATAAACCAAGCCCACAGAGTCTCAGACTTATAGCCAATATTTGGACACTGTCATATATAAAGATGGATAGTATAGGGGTAAGTTACCATGGAAATTAAATCCACCACATCACCTAGCAATTATCGCATGGCTTTCGAACAAATGAAAGCACAAATACATGATCTCAGGAAGAATCCAGAGCTGCTGACTGTCTATGATAATATCATAAAAGAGTAGTTGGACAATAAATTCATTGAGGAAGTAGTCGAAGATAAGTTGAAGACAGCTCATTATCTCCCGCACCATGGAGTCAGAAAAGATTCTGAAACCACTCCACTACGTGTTGTATATAATTGCAGTGCACGTGCAAATAAAAACGTAGCAAGTCTTAATGACTGTCTGATGACCAGATCCTCGCTAACTCAGAATCTTGGAGACGTGCTTATGAAATTTCACACAAACCCATATGCCTACACGGCTGATATTTCCAAAGCTTTCTTAAGAGTAGGACTACGAGAAATAGATAGAGATTATACTCGATTCTTGTGGCCTGAAAATCCTCATGATCTTCAAAGTCCTGTGAAAACTTATCGTTTCAAATCAGTATTATTTGGTGCAACATCCTCTCCATTCTTACTAGAAGCTACTCTAAATACACATTTGAAGAAATCTGAAAGTCCCTTCAAAGAAATATTAAAGAAAAGTTTCTATGTGAACAATCTTCAAGGTACTGTGAATAAAGAGGAGGATTTGAAATCCTTATACAAAGAAGCTAACAAGGAGATGAAAGAAACAAATTTGCCTCTAAGGGTGTGGAATACTAATTCACAGCAATTAAGAGAACTTGTCAAAGAAGATTTCCCTGAAATTGAAATTCTTGATTGCAACAATATGCTGGGACTTAATTGGAACACACTGGAAGATACTTTGAGTCTCAAAAGGATAAACAATAAATCATGCAGTACACTCACTAAACGTAGTTTACTGTTAGAGGTATCACAATGTTTTGATCCTCTAGGACTCGTCTCACCGATTACCATAAAAGGTAAAATACTTATGGAAGATGCATGGAAGCTCAAAACTGGGTGGGATGAGAACTTGCCTCTAGAAATGAGTCAAGTATGGGATGAAATATCCAAGAAGTTTAAACAACTTCATCAAATTAAATTTCCCAGACAAATAGGTCAAGAGGGAAACAAGTACGCATCACATGTGTTCTATGGTGCGTCAACCAGAGGTTAAGGCGCTGTAGCTTACATGAGTAATGCTGAAGGAAGTACACTAATTACTTCAAAGGCCAGGGTAGCACCCTTGAAGGTCATAACAGTACCACAATTGGAATTGACACCACTCTATGTAGGTACAAAACTAGCTATCTCAACAAAGTACTTGATCATCTCACTACTGAAAAAACCGTGATCTGGAGTGATAATGAAGCAGTTCTCCAGTGGTTAAGAAATAAAAAGAGTAAGTTGGTCTATGTACAGAACAGAGGAGCAGAAATAAGAGAGATGAAGAGATATTATCTCTCTACATCGTCTCTACCCAAGAGAATCCAGCTGACATGTCACGTGGTGTCTCACTCAAGAAATTTGTGGATAATAAATTATGGCTCCACAGACCGAACTGGCTCTCTAATGAACCATAACTGGCCTCAGCAAAAACTCACATTATGCCAGAAGAAACAGTTTGCTTGAACACAACAGAAATAAGTTGTGTAAATACTGCAGACACAATAGAAATAATCATTGATGGATCTCAGTACTCATCTTTGGGTAAACTCTTAAGAGTTACAGCTCTTGTCTTTAAATTCATTAAAGGAATAAAACCTAATTATGAATATCTTGAACCCAAGAAACACAAGATAAATGCCCATAGAAACCTGTCATGATTAATTCTTTAGGACTTTATCTCGACTCAGAAAAGATTACAAGATGTCGAGGAAGAATTCATAATTCTTCACTACCTAAAGAAACCATACATCCAATATTGATCCCCAAGAATCATTGGCTAACAAAACTGATTGTGCAAAACGCCCACAGTAACGTGTTACATGGTGGGGTAGCTGACACACTTTGTCATGTACAACAATCCTACTGGATACCTCAAGGTCGACAAAGTGTGAAAAAACAAATAAAGAACTGTATTACTTGTCGTCACTACGATATGCGAGTATGTCAGTATCCAGGTCCACCTCCATATCCCTCTGAAAGAATTTGTCATGTCACTCCATTTGAGGTGACAGGTGTAGATTACACTGGACCAATAATTTTAACCAAAACAGTTGACAAAGTTCCCATCAAGGTGTACATCTGTTTGTTCATTTGTGCTACGACAAGAGCAGTACATCTAGAAGTAGCCACTGACATGTCTGCTGAAACATTTATCAAATTATTCAGAAGGTTTGCAGCCAGAAAGGCATGTCCCAGACTTATGATTTCAGATAATGCAACGAACTTTGTTGCTGGTGCTCCTTATATAAGTAAGATCTTTGATCAACCAGCAGTACAACAGATGCTGAATCAACACAGTTGTCGTTGGAGATACATTTTTCCTAAATCTCCATGGCACGGCAGATTTTATGAAAGAATGATCGGCATTGTAAAACGTTGTTTAAGGAAGACTCTCATCGTCAGAGAATCGACTTAGAAGAATTTCGTACATTTGTGACTGAAATAGAAAATAGAGTCAACAACAGACCTCTAACTTAAGTTACCGATGATCTGGACAATTTAGAAGCATTAAGTCCATCTCATTTACTCCATGGCAGAAGGCTCGAACCTGTTTCTCCCATGAATGATAAAGAATTCATAGAGGATCCTACTTATTTTGAACCTGAGCAACTCAGACGTAAATTCAAACACCTTAATAAAGTGATTAAACGTTGGGAGAAAATTTGGTGAGAAGATTATCTCACCTCATTAAGAGAACACTTCTATGGAGCTGGTGTTCCTGAAAATCATAAGTCCTTAAGACCTGATGACATAGTGATTATTGACAATGATTGTCCGAGGTCCCAATGGCCACTTTGAAAAATTGTGGCCATATATCCTGAAGCAAATGTAATCATCAGGACAATTGATGTTTTGAGCAAAGGTGTAGTGAATAAGCGGACAATAAGTAAACTAGTGTTGTTAGAATTACAGTGTTGAAAATAAAATCAAAGATTCTCCAGAAACCACACAGACTAAAGCTGTTCAGAAAAGACATGCAGCAGTTGTGGCGAGTGAGAAAATCAAATTAATGTTAAGTGATGAATAGTTCACCTGCAGCGAACCTCCGCCTCTCTCCAGTGTGGAGAAATTTTCTCCAGGAGGGGGGTATCAGCTCCCTTCAGCCCCTTACAGCCCCTTTCAGCCCTGAGGGGCTCAGCCCTCTCAGAAGGGGCAAGCATCTTGTCTACTGCTACAGCAACTAATTGATTCCAGATGGAGTACAAGTATGTGATGTGGTCAAGCAACCGCCACTCCTTGCAAGAGTTCAGTGTTGCAAAGTGTAGTTTAATAAAAGACAGTCCATCTCTTACCTTAGCAGGACAATTAAGGAAAATCCTGCTCCTACTTTATTACTATGATAAAGATAGTGTACATTGTTGTCTATGCTTAAAACAGCAAGAATCAAGCATTCTGCTTTGCTTCATAGTGGATGTTTGGCAAGGAAGCGCAAAATACTAGGTTAGCTTTTCCTTTATGCTGGGGACAAGTGAGGGCGGGGAGACGCTGTGAGGTCAGATTTCATCCTACTGAGAGTCACACTGATGCCAGGATAACCAACAAAGAACACTGATCCATGTGTTAGTATGAACAAAGTGTCTCACAAAACACAATAAATACTTACAGAGAAGTGTGATCAGCTTCTTTAGTAAACAGATTGTGAATAAATGAACAAATCTTGATGAACAGTGTAACGAGTGTTGCAAACCAACAGAGTGCAGTGTGACATTCTTCAAAGAACACTATTCTTCAATCAACTCATCGGATATCCGGGAGTAACTGCGGGTCAGATACATATACCCAGGTAAGTGTTCTAACTCGTGATGTACTACTTTTGACTGCGCAGTTGAGTCTAAGTTACGAGTTAGTCATTTATTATAAACCCCAGTGATAAGTGGACCTTTGAGTCCACACAAGTAAGTGCTGTCAGCCATCAGTGAATGAAATATGCTGACATAACACCCCTAGGAGTAAATTATTATTAACATAATATACTCTATTACAGCCCGTTGTGAAGTGGATATGATAGCTTCTCAAGACCTCGCCTGCAGGGGCGGCTGTGCAGGCGATGAGTTGTCTTATCAGCTAAGTACCCCTTATATTTAATCTTTAACCTTAGCAGGTAAACCATTTCACAACAATTTGGTTCTTCTCCAGAAGGGGGGTATCAGCCTCCTTCAACCCCTTACAGCCCCTTTCAGCCATGAGGGACCCAGCCCTCTCATGGCTGAAAGGAGCTGTAAGGGGCTGAAGGGGGCTGATACCCCCCTCCTGGGAAATATTTCTCCACAGTAGTTGTTGAGAAATGGTTTACCAGCTAAGGTTAAAGATTAAATATAGGGGGAACTTAGCTGGATAAGACAGCTTTTGCCCACACAGCCGCCTCTGCAGGCGGCTGTGTGGGCTGAAAAAGATATATATTGAAAATAAATTTCCCCTAGGGGGCATTATGTCAGCATATTTCATTCACTGATTGCTGACTGGAAAACTTACTTGTGTGGAATCAAGAGTCCACTTCTCACCGGAGTATATGATAAGTTACTAGATCATAACTTTGTACTCAACTGCACAGTCAATGGTACTCATTACATCTTCAGACACTTATCTGGTTATATGTATCTGACTCATAGTTACACCCACATATCCAATGACCTGATTGAAGAAAAGTGTTCTTTGAAGAATGTCACACTACACTCTGTTGGTTTGCAACACTCGTTACACTGTTCATCAAGATATGTTCATTTATTTACAATCTGTTTACTAAAGAGCTGATCACACTTCTCTGTAAGTGTTTATTGTGTATTGTGAGATACTTTGTTCATACTAACACATGGATCAGTGTTCTTTGTTGGTTATCCTGGCATCAGTGCGACTCTCAGTAGGGTGAATCTGACCTCACAGCATCTCCCCGCCCTCACTTGTCCCCAGCATAAAGGAAAAGCTGACCTAGTATTTTGTGCTTCCTTGCCAAACATCCACTATGAAGCAAAGCAGAATGCTTGATTCTTGCTGTTTTAAGCATAGACAACAATGTACACTATCTTTATCATAGTAATAAAGTAGGAGCAGGATTTTCCTTAATTGTCCTGCTAAGGTAAGAGATGGACTATCTCTTATTAAACTAAACTATTTGCAACATCGGACTCTTGCAAGAAGCTGTGGCCGCTTGACCGCATCACATACTCGTATTGCATCTGAGGTCAATTACTTGCTGTAGAGAGAGCTGGGCCCCTCAGGGCTGTAAGGGATGAAAGGGGCTGAAGGGGGCTGATACCCCACTCCTGGATAAAATTTCTCCACACTGGGGCTTATTGTTTTCAACACTGAGTAATTCTAACGGCACTAGTTTATTTATTGTCCGCTTATTCACTACACTCTTTCTCAAAACATCAACTGTCCTTATGATTCCATTTGCATCAGGATATATGGTCAAATTTTTTCGAAGTGGCAATTGGGACCTCGGACCATCATTGCCAATAATCACTACATCACCAAGTCTTAAGGACTTATGATTTTCAGGAACACCAGTTCCATAGAAGTGTTCTCTTAATGAGATGAGATAATCTTCTCGCCAAATTTTCTCACAACGTTCAATCACTTTATTAAGGTGTTT
Source organism: Cherax quadricarinatus (assembly GCF_038502225.1). NCBI lineage: Eukaryota > Metazoa > Arthropoda > Malacostraca > Decapoda > Parastacidae > Cherax > Cherax quadricarinatus. The sequence continues at coordinate 1,454,664 of NC_091318.1, forward strand.
GAATTTACGTCTGAGTTTCTCAGGTTCGAAATAAGTAGGATCCTCTATGATTTCTTTATCATTCATGGGAGGAACAGGTTCGAGCCTTCTGCCATGGAGTAAATGAGATGGACTTAACACTTCTCAATTGTCCAGATCATCGGTAACATAAGTTAGAGGTCTGTTGTTGACTTTATTTTCTATTTCAGTTACAACTGTACTGAATTCTTCTAAGTCGATTCTTTGACGATGAAGAGTCTTCCTTAAACAACGTTTTACGATGCCGATCATTTTTTCATAAAATCCGCCGTGCCATGGAGATTTAGGAGGAATGTATCTCCAACGACAACTGCGTTGATTCAGCATCTGTTGTACCTCTGGTTGGTCAAAGATCTTGCTTATATAAGCAGCACCAGCAAAAAAGTTCGTTGCATTGTCTGAAATCATCAGTCTGGGACATGCCCTTCTGGCTGCAAACCTTCTGAATAATTTGATAAAGGTTTCAGCAGACATGTCAGTGGCTACTTCTAGATGTACTGCTCTTGTCGTAGCACAAGTGAACAAACAGACGTACACCTTGATGGGAACTATGTCAACTGTTTTGGTTAAAATTATTGGTCCAATGTAATCTACACCTGTCACCTCAAATGGAGTAACAAGAGAAACTCTTTCCGAGGGGTATGGAGGTGGACCCGGATACTGAAATACTAGCACATCGTAGTGACGAGAAGTAATGCAGTCCCTTATTGTTTTTTTCACATTTTGTCGACCTTGAGGTATCCAGTAGGATTGTTGTATATGACAAAGTGTGTCAGCTACCCCACCATGTAACACGTTACTGTGGGCGTTTTGAACAATCAGTTTTGTTGGCCAATGATTCTTGGGGATCAATATTGGATGTATGGCTTCTTTAAGTAATGAAGAATTATGAATTCTTCCTCGACATCTTATAATCTTATAATCATAGCAGGTTTCTTTGGGGATTTATCTTGTGTTTCCAGAAATTTATATTCTGTAGAGAAAACATCTTTCTGTATTAGTTTCACCCAATATTTAATGGGTTCAAGATATTCATAATTAGGTTTTATCCCTTTAATGAATTTAAAGACAAGAGTTGTAACTCTTAAGAGTTTACCCAAAAATGAGTATTTAGATCCATCAATGACTATTTCTGTTTTGTCTGCAGTATTTACGCAGACTATTTCTGCTGTGTTCCAGCAGACTGCTGCTTCTGGCATAATGTGAGTTTTTGCTGAGACCAGTTATGTACATTAGAGAGCCAGTTCGGTCTGTGGAGCCATAATTTATTATCCGCAAATTTCTTGAGTGGGACACCACGTGACAACATGTCAGCTGGATTCTCTTGTGTAGAGACGTGGAGAACGATAAAATCTCTCTGCATCTCTTTTATTTCTGCTACTCTATTCTGTACATAGACAAACTTACTCTTATTATTTCTTAACCACTGGAGAACTGCTTCATTATCACTCCAGATCACGTTTTATTCAATAGTGAGATGATCAAGTACTTCGTTGAGATAGACAGCTAATTTTACACCTACATAGAGTGCAGTCAGTTCCAATTGTGGTACTGTTCTCACCTTCAAGGGTGCGACCCTGGCCTTTGAAGTAATTAGTGTACTTCCTTCAGCAATACTCATGTAAGCTACAGCGCCATATCTTCTGGTTGACGCATCACAAAACACAAGTAATGTGTACTTGTTTCCCTCTTGACCTATTTGTCTGGGAAATGTAATTTGATGAAGTTGTTTAAACTTCTTGGATATTTCATCCCATACTTGACTCATTTCTAGAGGCAGGTTCTCATCCCACCCAGTTTTGAGCTTCCAAGCATCTTGTACAAGCATTTTACCTTCTATGGCAATTGGTGAGACGAGTCCTAGAGAATCAAAACATTGTGATACCTCTGACAGTAAACTACGTTTGGTGAGTGTACTGCATGATTTATTGTTTATCCTTTTGAGGCTCAAAGTATCTTCCTGTGTGTTCAAATTAAGTCCCAGCATATTAATGCAAACAGGAATTTCAGTTTCAGGGAAATTGTCTTTGACAAGTTCCCTTAATTGCATTGAATTAATATTCCACATCCTTAGAGGCATGTTTGCTTCTTTCATCTCCTTGTTAGCTTCTCTGTATAAGGATTTCAAATCCTCCTCGTAATTCACAGTATCTTGAAGATTGTCCACATAGAAACGTTTCATTAAGATTTCTTTGAAAGGACTTTCTGATTTCTTCAAATGTGTACTTAGAGCAGCTTCTAGTAAGAATGGAGAGGATGTTGCACCAAATAATACTAATTTGAAGCGATAAATTTTCATAGGACATTGAGGATCATGTGGATTTTCAGGCCACAAGAATCGAGTATAATCTCTATCTATTTCTTCTAGTCCTACTCTTAAGGAAGCTTTGGAAATATAAGCCGTGTAGGCATATGGGTTTGTGCGAAATTTCATAAGCACGTCTCCAAGCTTCTCAGTTAGTGAGGGTCTGGTCATCAGACAGTCATTAAAACTTGCTACATCTTTATTTGCACTTTCGCTGTAATTGTATACAACACGTAGTGGAGTGGTTTCAAAATCTTTTCTGATTCCGTGGTGCGGGAGATATTGAACTTCTGTCTTCAGCTTATTTTCGACAACTTCCTCAATGAAATTATTTTCCAACTGTTCTTGTATGATATTATCACAGATAGTCAGTAGCTCTGGATTCTTCCTGAGCTCATGTATTTGTGCTTTCATTTGTCCGAAAGCCATGCGATTATTGCTAGGCATATGTGGTGGATTTAATGTCCATGGTAACCTAACCCAGTACTGTCCATCTTCATATTTGACAGTGTCCAAATATTGGTTATAAGTCTGAGACTCTTGTGGGCTTGGTTTATTTACATTAATACCTATCGCATCTAAATCCCACAACTTATCAACTGGTTCATTCATTTCTTCCAGTAATGACAATTTTTGATGTGGTACATGATCAGTGGTTATTATTGTAACTAGTACATTTTCCACTGAATCAATATCAGTTTCTTTCCTACTTTGAGAGGGAAGGGGACCACATATCATGTGGCCTCCTGCTGTTTTCAGCAAGTGAACATCATGTTTACTTACTATATTTTGCACAAAACAGTGGTAATAATCACTTCTAATGATTAAATCAATTGGAGTAATAGTGTCCGTCTGTATGTCAGGACAGGCTAACTTGATCCTAGCTGCTTTCAGTGCTGCAACTGTTTCTTTTAATCCCTGGATCTGCACAGACTTAGGCAAATCATCTACTACCACAGCTTCTACTGTCTTTTTCCTGTTTCTTAGACCAACAGTGATTCTGGCTAGGTCATATGTGTGTTTACCAGAATTTTGGAAAAAAACAGCTATATCTAACTATACTTTGGCATAGGGTTGTTTATTCAGTTTCTGCAACACTGTTCTTCTTATGAAGGACCTTTGTGAGCCTTGATCAAATAGTGTTAGCACATTGATTTTGTGTAATTGATTAGATAACTCAACTCGAGCTATAGGGAGAGCAGTTGCTTTAATTAAACTTATCTCTCACATTTAATGCTGTTGCTTGTTGACTTCCTGATTCTGTGGAAGTCTTCTACTGTTCACCAAAAGTATTTGGCAAAATGCTGTATGATGCATACCCTTGCATTTAAAACGCTTCTTCAGTGAGCATTTACCTCCCTTGTGTTCACCTAAACACTTGATGCACTTGATGAACACTTTGTTTACGTGCCTCCATTGATGTGTATTGACTACAATACTGTGCCCAATGTGTTCCATCACAAAGTACACATTTATGGAGTACGTTTATGTGTGACAGTTCGTTTACTGTCTGTTGTATTCACAGCTTGATAAGTGTCTACATGGGTTTTCCCATTCTGTGGTTTAGTAGGAGTAGGTATACTCTTTTTATACTGAGTTGGAGGTTTGTTATTCACAGGATTTGTAGATTTTTTATCTTGTCTCGTTGCTTGCATGCATGAAACTATTGCTGTAAACCATTGCTAATTTCTTCACAAGTGAAATAGCTTTTACTGAACATAATATTTAGTCATTCAATAGTTTGTGGTGACAGGGTTTCCTTTACAATATCACTGATAAACCAATCACATTGCCATAGGTCATATTTAGCACCTAGAGATCTGAGACTATTGTCTAATGTGATCCTAAATGACTGTAAATCCGAAAAGCAATGTTTTGGTGGCTTCAAACATGATATATAAAGACTGCATGTCTAACTCTGGCCTTGTCAGCATCAAAGTAATTGTCTGCTAAGACACGTAAGGTTATTTGATAATTGCCTTTAACCACTGGAAATGACTTAATCGGTTCATAGAGTTCTCCCTTCACAAGACATTTAAGTTAACTGAACTTAGCAATCTCATCTATGTCAGTTCATAAATTTACCATGGATTGAAAACCACTAATGATTTCTTCATAATTATGACTTTAGAAAATAGGTAATGACAATGTAGGTAAGCTTGGTAATGGGACACTTGTTGTTGTTACAGGTGTAACAGGTGTTTGACCACCAGTTACAGTAGGTCTCTGTGACAGAGTTTTGCGGCAGATAGCCTGTACTCCTGTCCACCTTAATTGTTGATTACTAAAAGTATCCAAAACATTTTTAATTTCATCCTCAGATGGATCTGATTCTAGAAACTCATTTTCATATTTTATATAGTCTGATTTAATTATTTTCAGACGTTGTGCAAGTAATTTAAATTTTACATCAAGATCATCAAAATCTGTTTGTATCTTGAGTTAATCCTATACAGACTGAAATTAGAATTTCTCATTGTGTAATCTTAGTCTCTAAAGAGTGAAACTGAGTTTTCAAACAAACCATTTTAATGGTATACTGAAAAATCTCAGTAGTAGTAACCAGTTACCAGTAACCAGTGTACCGTTGACTCAACGACCAACCGTCTCTGCCTGAGTCACTGTCTGAACTCATATTGCGCTGACATGGCATTATTCAAAGATCCTCTCACATATGGGTACTGTGGGCGGCCAGTCAGTCAGTTGTACGAGAGAGAGCAGAGAGATAGGTACGGCTGTAAGGGCGCACTCCACATTATCTGTAATTATACGTACTACCAGCCTACGTGAGTATTTCTTTACCTAATCCACGTGTCGAACTCCCACATGATAAATGGTGACAGCGGTGTGGAGCGTGGATTTAGTTTTTACGGGTAATTCAAGACGTTAGAAGACTGTTTGTGAGTAGCCGGCAGGGTCAAAGGTGAACCTCCAGCCAGCCGCTTACCCTCACTCACCACCTCCAGCCTGCAAGCCTGTTGCAGCCGTTTCAAGCTTCCTGGCTTAGTTCGTGTGCTAATTGCTTCAATCTCCGAGGGGTTGACCCGGATTTTGCAATTAAGCCAGTCAGTAAGCCAGACTGTGGAAGTGAACGCCAGTCAGCCTATCATCCAGCCTGTCTCCTGTCATCCAACTGCTCCTCCGTGCTTTGTGCATCGTTACACGTCTTCCAGCCAGCCATTCTCGTGGGGTAAGCCAGTCAGCCAACCCAGCTTCTAACCCAGCTGAGAGAGAGAAGTAAGCCACGCAGTAAGAAGTAAGCCAAGTTCCTCTGAAGTATTGTCTATATCGCTTTGTGCTCCCTGTTGGATGCTAAGAGTGGTTTTCACCATTCCTGTGGCATAGAGTGGCTTATCAAGCCACCTTCGTGGGTAGAGTGGCGGGCATTGCGCGCCAGCGAGTCTCACCCACCACACTCTCCCTCCATCAACCACCACCACCAGCCACCCACCTCATCTACCTGTGGTTGTTTGTACCCTTGTACCGGGTCCTAATACTGTTTTGGCTCACATAATTGGTCAAGAGATGTAGTGAGCGCCAACGATAAAACCCAATTATGGGAGTCCACCGAGAGAGCGCATTTCTTCCGACAACAGTGAGTGTAGGAGGCGTCAGTCATCACCGCGCAGGACAACCTACAACCTACCCTCATCACCAGTAATCACCCGACTACTACAGACTTCAGTGATAATTTAGAGACATTTTTCTTGCATTTAAAGACATTTGCGTGTGTGAGACATTTATAGTAAATTTCTTGTGTACTCTAAACCTTGTGTTTTCAGTGTAGACTCAGTTTTTCTTTGACTCGTTATTTTTGCAATATTTTTCAGTGTTTTCACTCATCTTATATTTTTTTTTTATTCTGTGTTTTTTTTATGCTACTCCTGTCTGTAGTAAGTATTATTGTGTAGTGTACCAGTCAGTCACTCTGTGTGAAGTGATTCATTTTTTTTATTGTATTCTTTCAGCGTTGTATTCTCCAGTAATTGTCATTGTATTTCATGCAGTGATATTCACCCCAGTATACCAAATTATCCATTTATTTCTATGTGTGTCTTTTTTTCGTATGCCAGCAGTGTCTCATTCCTCTAATTTTTTCGCAGACTGTGTACCATTATTTTTGCCAGCAAATTTTTGTCGTATCAGTCACAGCAAGATTTTGTTGTAAGAATATACTAATAATGTTGTGTGCCCCGCCACTGTAAGTGTTAACCTACCCGTTTTGTTCCTTTGTTTTATTTTATTCATATTTTTATATTTCTTTGAACAAATTCACTCTTGATGCAATTTCAATTACTTTTAACGTAAAGTGTTTTCTTTACTCTGAGTAAATTGTTTTGTCTAATTTACAATTAAGAGTTAAAGTGTTCAATCATTTTTTTTTTTCTTCATATTTTAATTTTATCATTTAACCTGAGTTTTCCTAGTGACACTTTATTACTGCAGTGATTATTTCTACACCTTATTTTGTTGCACTTGTTCTGCAGTGAATTATTTTGTTGCACTTGTTCTGCAGTGAATTATTTTCTTTTATTAATATTTTTATGAATTATATTTTAATCTCATTTATGCATTCTTAGAAAATACTTCAATTTCCCAGTTAACAATTTAGTAATTTTATTTTATACTCTTACATTGATTTAAAATTTAATTAATTAATTTCTTTATTAGCAAGAGTAAAGACAGCTCATTTTGCATTTAATTCAGTCTCCAGTAATATTTTTACTTGTATATTTCAATGTAAATTTTTTTTATCTTGACCAATGGTCCTTTAAATTGACTTGTCCTTCCTCTTGCAGTGTATCTTAAAAAAATTTTTTTTTATTACTTCTGCAGAATTAGTTGTATATCTTTTATTTCAATTCTAGAATTTTATATCATTTTTATTGTTCATTATTTTTGCCTTATTTGTTCTCGTGCTACTTTGCCATTATGTCTCACATACCGTCAAGTGATACTTTAGTGAATGTCGATACTCAGACCTCTCAGGCTACTGTTGCCCCTGTCATCAGTCCTCACAGTTCCTTACCGACTGACAGACCGACCCAGACACCGAGATACTATAGTTATACTCGTGATTCCCTTGATGCGTTACCTTTATTCAATGGCCATGTACATAGTCTTGAAGCATGGTTTGCGGCCATTCGTTCTCGTGCTAGTGCTCTAGTTGAAGGTCCTCCTTCAGAGGAAAGTCTTATCAGACTTGCTAAAGAAGCTCTTTATCGATCCCCTGCTGCTGTTCACGTTGTTGATCTCCTTGATATGCGAGACTTCAGGAATCTTACTAAGTGGTCACAATATGAGGAACTGATTCGTTCTTTCCTTGTCCCAGTAAAAACAGCTGATCCATATGTCGTTCTTAGGGAACTAGTGAATGCTACACCCATGAGTAATGAATCGTTGAGTGCATTTGCTGTTAGATTAGACAAACTTTTATCATCATTTATCAATGCTGTCCAGTCATCAGCTTTTCTCCCTGAAGAGGCTAAACCATTCACAGAACCGTTTGCTAAAATAGCAGCTTTTGGAGCAATTAAAGAACTAATGCCACCTGCTTCTGTGTGTGCTTATGAGGCTCATCCTCCAACTGTGACGATGGAACCACTTACAGCCTTAAATCATGTACGTTCCTTGTGCCCCCAGGGTACTTTCCCTTGTATCAAAAGTAATGTCACACATATGCCTCAGTCTGCACCACCTCTTGTTTGCGCCACAGAGACAAATCGTGGTCGTCAACCATCTCAGAGATCACCAAGAACCAGTGTACAGAGTCGTTATACACCTCGTAGTATTCATAGTACATTCAGTAACCATAGTCGGCGGAATTGTTACAACTGTGGTTTCCGTGGCCATATTGCAATTAATTGTCCTGATAGTTACCCTAAGAGACGTCGTACTGATGATGAGTACCCAGATCTTCCCTACTGTACTTATCATAGAATACATGGACATGACACATCTGAGTGCAATGCTCTCTATAACCTTCAGTACTCTAGGTCTTTCCGTGGCCGTTCCAACCGCAGAACCCGTAGAGGAAACAGATATCGTGGTTCTCAAAATAACCAGAACCAGGCTCATTCTTCCAATTCTCAAACTAACCAGAACCAGGCTCGTTCTTCCAATTCGGGGGAATTCGAGCGCCCCAGTCAAACCGTCCCATGGTGACAGTAGGTGATAATGAGTACACCATCCCCGTTCACAATTCCTTTGAAGCCTTAAGCAGTCTCGAGAATGACAATCCTGCTGATGATGTTGCTTCACATGTCTCTGACATAGATGATTTTGGGGATGAAGTAGAACAAGTCTTTTCTGATGACAATCCACCTTTTTGTTTGCACATAACTTCCAATGCAACCATAGGCCCTATAGTGCAAGCATCTGTTTATAATGCGCCCGTTCATTTGTTCATGGACTCTGGTGCGCAAGTCAATATTATTAGGTCTAGTTTGTTTAAGGATAAGCAGTTACGACATGTCCTTCTCGTAGAACCGACTCATGTGTCCTCCCTTAGTGGAGTAGCTGGTTCTCACCTGCGTGTCCGAGGTCGGACTTCCCTAACCTTTTCTATCCAAGGTAGAGACTTCACTGCTTCCTTCCTTGTTGTCGACCAGATTACTTTCCCTGGTGACCTTCTACTGGGATTTGCTTCCATGCGAGACTTACGCATTGTGCTCGACCCTTATCGATGGCATGCCCAAATTGACGACTTGATCGTTCCATTCTGGGGTTACCAGCTTGGATCAGAAATCTGTTATACTGCTGCAGAGTATGATGTACGGATTAAGTCCTTACAAGCTAATGCATTCTCCAGTAGCGTACCCAAGCGGTCAGGCACTGGTAATTCTGTCACTCCCATCAGTGTTCCACCTATACCTTCAGACTTGCAGGATAGTCCGATGCCTCAAGTGTCCGAGGACACTCAGATTGCCTTGAGTGCACAACCTATCCCTGCAATGACTGCTAGTTCGAGTAGTAGTTTCTCCACAGGGGACGCCTTGTCAGAAAACAATTACTTGCAACTAGTAATGCCATCTCTTGTTGATGTCACATGCCGTCTGCAGAAAGACGTCTCTGTTGCGGCTAGTGCTCTCACTAGAGTGTCTGTTGTTGTTCCTAGTGTTCCAGATGGTGATAACGTCCTAGTTGACAGTGATTCTTGCAAAGTAAAAGGTCTATTTGTTGAACCATCCTTACATGTTGTAAGAGATAGTAAGATCCATTTCTTCCTGGCCAACACTTCTGGTCACAGTGTTCGCCTCAGAGCAAATACCAATCTTGTTGACCTTGTTCACTATCCTTACCCTGTTCAGGTAGAGGATGAGTTGTCACCTGACCAGTGGGTCGGTGCTATTTCTGCCGGGGAGACCTCATCCACTTCACTGGATCAATCTGTTCCACCAGTTGAGGAGAAAGACTTAGCTCCCACTGACTTCCCAGATGAAGTCAAGCGTTTGTTGACTCTGTTGAACAAACGTCGTAAAGCCATTGCTTTACCAGGTGAGAAGATGGGTATAACGAACTTATTGTCCCATCGTATTCCACTTGAACCTGGTACTAGACCTATCTACATACCTGCGTACAGAATGCCTCATTCACAAGTTGCTGTCGCAGAAGAATTGATCAATCAAATGCTTGATGATGGAGTTATTGCACCTAGCAATTCCCCTTGGAATGCACCCTTGATACTAGTACCTAAGAAGGATGGTACTTGGCGCCCAGTGATTGACTTTAGGAAGTTAAACGCGAAAACCATTCCAGATCGCTTTCCACTCCCTGTACTGGGTGATCTTTTACGTAATATCGGAGATAACAAAGTCTTTTCAACCCTAGATTTGTTACAAGGGTTTTGGCAAGTCCCTCTTCACGAGGACAGCCAAGAGCTAACTGCATTCTCCACTCCTACAGGTCATTATCACTTCCTCCGTATGGCGTTTGGATTACGATCTTCCCCTATCACGTTCTCAAGGCTCATGACTAATATCTTTAGAGGTCTCATAGGTAATGCACTTATGGTGTACTTAGATGACGTAATCGTCATGTCTAAAGACGTGGATACACACTTGAAAAGACTTGATGTAGTACTTGGTAAGCTTGAAGAAGCCAATTTAAAGATCAAACTGTCTAAATGTCAATTTTTCAGATCAGAAATTAAGTTTCTTGGTCACGTAGTCACTCCTAGAGGGGTTACGACTGACCAAAGTAAAGTAACTGCAGTACTAAATTTTCCAACTCCCAAAACTGCTGATGCCGTAAGATCCTTTGTGGGCTTAGCAGGTTTTTATAGATCTTTCATTGCCAATTTTTCTTCCATAGCTGCTCCTCTAACTGAGTTGCTTAAGAAAGATGCTCCTTTTGTTTGGACCTTCCGTCAAGAAAGAGCATTCCAAACTCTAAAAGAAAAGCTAACATCTGCTCCAATTTTGAAATTTCCAGATTTTTCTAAGCCCTTCTATCTGACAACTGATGCTAGTTCAATTGGCATAGGTGCCGTACTAGCTCAGAAGACCGATGGCAAGTACAACGCAGTTGCATTTGCTAGCCGAGTCCTTACGAAGGCTGAACGTAATTATACAGTAACTGAGCAAGAAGCTTTAGCAATAGTATGGTCTTTAAAGCACTTCCGAGACATTATTTATCAGTACTCTGTTCATGTCTTGACAGACCATGCTCCACTGATACCCTTATTCCAGAACAAACAACCTACTGGAAGGTTAGCCAGATGGACCTTGACTATCCAAGAGTTCAATCCCACCTTTGAGCATTTACCTGGCAAGTCAAATGTAGTCGCAGATGCCTTATCGCGACATGTTAGTATAGTAACTGCAGACCCTCCATTTAGTGCTGAAGATGTAAAGAATGCTCAACGAACAGATCCCATGTGGTCTGGTGTGATTCGATTCCTGCTCCAGGAAGATCTTATTCTGACTGTGAAGCCACCAGCACCCATCAGTGACTTTGTCATGAACCAAGAATTACTGTATCGAACAGCCGAGTTGGGTACTCCTAGCAGAAGAGTATACCAGTTAGTAATTCCACAGTCACTAGTGAATGTAGCCTTACAGCTAGTTCACGATGTACCAGGTGTTGCACACCCTGGTATGGATCGTTCAGTAAAACAAGCCAGATTGAAATACTTTTGGCCTCGTATGGCAACTGATATTTCTGAGTATGTTAAGAAATGTAGTGTCTGCATGCAACATAAAGGTAATGCTAATGGTCCTAATCCAATCCAAGTATATCCAACTACTAGCGAACCGTGGGAAAGAGTTGCGCTAGATTTGTTAACTAATTTCCAATGTTCCCTCCAAGGTAACAAACATCTGTGTGTTATGGTAGACCATTTCACCAGATATTGTGAGTTAGTTCCTATTGCAGATAAGACTGCCGAGACAGTAGCTAAAGCGTTTAAAGAACGCATTATCTGCAGGCATACCACCCCTAAGTCCCTAGTAACAGATAATGGAGGTGAATTCTGTAATGAAATTCTTGAAAATTTGTGCACCTTGTACAAGATCTCTAAATCCACCATTGTTCCTCATCATCCTGCCAGCAATGGGTTAGCGGAACGAACCAATAAGAAAGTACTTGATGTCTTGAGAGCCACTATCAATCCCAACAGTGAAACTTGGGATGAAGTTATACCTGATGTGCAGTGTGCTATAAATTCTGCTTACAATGTTTCTATAGGTGACACTCCACATTATGCATTGTATGGTGTAGATAAACGTTTGCCTTATGAGTTGTTATATTCTAATCCGAAACCAAATTACAACCCTGATGATTTCATAGCAACTCGTACCAGCTTAGCTCAAAGTGTTTTTAGAAGAATCCGTGAAACACTTCATAAATCAACAGCAGAATTTACAAGAGTCGCAAACACTCGAGCAAAGCCATCCAAAATCAAAGTAGGTTCGAGAGTTATGCTGATTAACTTTAACAAAACGTCTGCAATGCCAAAGCTTGATCAAAAGTTTGTTGGTCCTTATCGAGTAGTTGAACATATCACTGGTAATAAGTATAAGGTTAGAGAGATTAGTACTGGTCAGTATAAAGAATCGCATTTAGATCATATGAAGTTAGTATGTGATGATAATGATGTTCCAACCCAGACTAATGTGACAGACTCTGACAATCCTCCTGATCCTGTACTCTCTTCCTCTGATACTCAGTCAGACGATCAACCTGAATGTCGTTATTCCCTACGTACACGACAGGTATTGAGAAATCCTCAAGTATCATTTGTAACATCCAATTCAGATTTGCCTCAAATACAGCATGAGTTAGCCAATGCTACAGAGTTTGATCCTCCCAGAGATGACACCCATTCTGCATATGTCAATCTCACCCTAGCAGAGTTGGGGTTAAATGTAAATAACCTGTATAGATGAATAATTACAGTATCAACTTATCAGTATTCAAGAATTTTTTTTTGTGTTCATGTTCTCTCCGCATTCTGAGAGTTAACAGTCTAGATTTGAGTGCACCGAATCTGCCTTTCTGTTAAACACTCTTTCTTTGTATATATTCCTCCCTCAGAATCCGTAGATCACATGAATACAGATCGATCGATCAAAATTTTTTTTTATCACTTGTAATCTCAACGTTGAGTTCGATGTTCATTTGTTGAGTTTTAAGTTGTGCTATATTATACCTTGTATTGCATTACAGTTTCAGTTACGTAAGCTTCCATTCCAATGTTCTACTTATGTATGTTATAATGTTTAATTGTTGTGTACTTTGACATTGTATAGAATCAGCCCAAGCCGTATACCTGCCATCTCTAGTTTGTATTAGTTGTATGTCGGGACGACATACGTTAGCGTCGCCGAGCTCTCAGTAGTAGTAACCAGTTACCAGTAACCACTGTGCCAGTTGACTCACGACCAACCGTCTCTGCCTGAGTCACTGTCTGAACTCATATTGCGCTGACCTGGCATTATTCAAAGACCCTCTCACATATGGGTACTGTGGGCGGCCAGTCAGTCAGTGTTAAGAGAGCAGAGAGATAGGTACGGCTGTAAGGGCGCACTCCACATTATCTGTAATTATACGTACTACCAGCCTACGTGAGTATTTCTTTACCTAATCCACGTGTCGAACTCCCACATTGGACACTGTGAGCAATTTTATAAACATGATTTAGCTTCAGTTGTTTTACTCTGTCTTCAACATTCAGCATATCCAACTGCTGTAATTCATCCTGGCCTACATGTTCTCTTGGTTCCAGCCCCAGGATGAATCTTACGATTTTGTTCTGGGTGATTTGCAGTCTATCTTTCAGTTTTTTTGTCAAGGCAGAGTACCATGAAGAACAAGCGTAATCCATATGGCATTGTATAAGGGCTAGACATAGGGTCCTGCGAGCCTCAGTAGGTAGACACTGTGCTTGTCTATACAGGAACTTCAGTCTGGCATTCGCTTTCTTTACTACATTGTTCCCTATCAATTCTCCTGACATGCATGAGTCAAAGGGGATTCCCAGATATTTTACTGATGAAACCAAAGTGATGGGCTCCCCAATACACTGAACATTAAAATTATTTACCCTTCTCAGTTTATGTTTCGTGCCAAAGAGAATGGCTTCAGTTTTCCCGAGGTGTAATGATAGTTTGTCTACTGACCATTTGCTGCAGGACTCCAGTTCCAGTGTTAAAACATTAGCAATATCTTGTGGGTCTTTACCTGACACTAACAGAGCACTGTCATCTGCATACAGTAGGAGTTTGTACTTGACACTGATAGGCATCTCATTGACATAACATAAGAATAATAAGGGACCCAGAATACTACCTTGGGGAACTTCACATGTTATCGGCAGGGGTTCTGATTCCGTTTTGTTGATTTTGACTATTTGTCTCCTGTTGCTAAGGTAGGACTTAAACCAGTCTACAGAACCTATACCGATAGCTTGAAGTTTCTTTCATAATATATTGTGGTTGGCAGTATCGAAGGCCTTTTGCAGGTCTAAGGTTACCATACCTATGAGGTTCCCCTTTGATATTTCAGTTCTCAGGTAATCCATCAGATTAATAAGGGAGGTGTCGGTTGAGTAGGTTCTTCTAAAGCCCGATTGATAGCTATGTAGAATGTTGTTGTCATTAAGGTACTTAACTACTTGAGAGTACACCGCCCTCTCTAGAATTTTAGATATTATACTGAGTATACTAACAGGCCTATAGTTGCTTACATCAGACTTACTATTTTTCTTGAAGACTGGAGTAACTCTGGCCTCCTTGAACCCCTCCGGTACGGTATTAGTGGTGATTGATAGATTTATTATGTGAGCAATAGGGATTGACAGTTCAGAAGCACCATCTTTTAGGAACTTAGACGGGATGTTATCCGGGCTAGTGGTCTTAGTTGGGTTTAACTTGCTTAGTTCTTTTTGAATAAAGTCATGAGATACACTTACTAGTTGACAACTGTTTGGGGTTACCCCTTTATTGGTACAGTATGTTTGAAACTTATCAGAGTCTGTGTTAAAGGTATTTGATGCAGCTGGTAGTTTACTTACTAGTGTTGATGCAACAGATGTGTAGTAGGAATTAAAGCAATTTGCCACCTTAGATGTTTCGTGGCGTACCTCATTATCGATAGTGAGTACTATGTTAGACCTATCTACTGGTTTATGGCTATACCCCAACTGTTTTAGTTGTTGCCAGAGCTTTCTGGGGTTATGCTTATACTCTTCAATTTTTGAGCAATAGTGCTTTGCCTTTGCTCCTTTTATAAGTCTCTGTACTTTGTTCCTCGCCCTTTGGAATTCATTTAGTGCTGCAATATCCTGTCTGTTTGCTTTAAATCTTTTCAGCAGCTGGTCTCTGAATTTCATATTATCTAATATCTCAGTATTCATCCAGGGTTCAGTTCTTCGTTTAATCCTAACCTCTTTAACTGGAGCAATATTATCAAGGATGGTAGTGAACATTGTTTTGAATTTTTCCCAGGCATCGTTTACGTCCGTGCAACTTATTATCACTGTCCAGTCACAATTGTGTAGCCTATTTACCAGTGTTTCTTTACTGTAGTTTCTAGTTGACCTCATTTTTATTGTCCTGTGTAGGCCTATCCTATCCCTAGTGATTTTCCTGGTGCAGTAAATGATGAAATGATCACTAAGACCTGTGGTAATGACGCCTGACTGACTAATGTTCTCAGCGCGGTTACAAAGTATGTGGTCAATTAGGGTGGCTTAGAACTGTGTGATCCGGGTTGGTGTATTAATTAGTTGAGTGTAACTATTTAATCCTAGAATTTGCTTATACCTTTTGCATAGCACGTTATTTTGCGGCTGAAAACAGGTATTGAAGTCGCCCAGTATTATTGTCTCGCAATTGTTTTCAAGTCCGGACAAGACTCTGGAAAAAGTGTTCTAAGAACTGGTCCTGGGTAGGAGGGCGGTAACTAGTTCCTACTAAGATGGGTTTGGTCTTGGGAAGCAGCACTTCAAACCGTAGAATCTCCAGTTTATTATTTAAATCAGGTCTTGGGTTGTAAGCTAAGTCATTTCTAATGTAGACACATACTCCACCACCCTTTCCGTTCCTATCTAAGCGTTTTATATTGTAACCTTCTATTTTGACCTCGTCGTCAGTCACCGTATCATCCAACCAAGATTCAGAGATGGTTATAACTGCCGCCCTAATTTTGTTAGCTAGAATCCTAATCTCTGCCAATTTAGGAAGAAGTGATCTTGTGTTGACATGAATAAAGTGAAGGCCTGTTTTCATAAAACAATCATAATCATCAATATATGGCAATGGGTCATTTGTATTAAAATTAGGTAAATCAATGTCATCACTGCTAAAGGGTAACTGTGCCAAAGTGCATTTGTTGCACACAAAATGAATTCTGGCACTGTTACTATAATTGTACATACATCCATCATGCACCCACCCCTTACACATTTTACATAAGGTGCATTTTCTGTTTTTCATGCGTACTTTAGTACAGTGTATGCACCTGTTTGGTAGTGTTTGAGATAATAATGGCTGTATTGTCTCACATTGACCTATATATGCATTACATATGGAGTTAAGGTTATCATTCCTAGCTACTAGACCGTCATTATCACCGTCATTTATCTGTCTGTTTTGCCTCTGCACAATAGTTTGAGGTCCTGGATTAATTTATATATCACCACTTAAGAGCGCTACAATAAGAGCTGTGTGCCACTGTTTTTGTTTGGGCATGCGGTGTTGCCATACCTTGTGGCGATAGTGATATTTACTTTTCTGGTAGGATGGCAGCTGTTGGGCTTTTACTGTCCAGGGCGCTGTTACTCCATTCACCTTTTCCAGCCCCCATGACTGATTTCTTTCTTCATGGAATTGAAGAAGAAAGATAAATATAATTATGGCAGCCTGTACCCCCCTAATGCCTGCCATTTTCACTCTTCTCTCTTTTACTCATATACAATAATATTTATTTCTCTTTTCCAGTCACCTAGTACACTTAGTATCTGCTTTAGCAATAATCACTGAATTACTAGTAAATTTTCTTCTTCAAAACTCTCTTCACTGCTCACTTTTCCCTTAACTTCACAAACCCCTTACAGTTAACTCCTTATTACACACTCCCCTTCCCACCTCACTTCACAGTCTGGCTTCACCAATTAACTTCTAACTCCTTTCCATTCTGGTAGACCAGAAAGGTTTAATCAATGGTTTTATCCTTCCAAATCCCCCTCAATTCCATTTATCGGGGAATGTGTCGTGTTGTTGTCTGCCTGACCTGTTCTGCTGACTCAGCCATTTTTAAAACACTGAGGGGAGTAACGCCACCTACAACCTGACTTTCCTTGAGTTTATAGATACATCTGGCGTTTTCTGCTATGATTCTCTCACTGTACACTGGTCAGCTGAATATAGGTCAGCTACTAAAACATTAACCTTGACTGTTTAACTATTCACTTCTTTCCCACGACTGGCACTGAGGGATAACCGTCCTATAACCTTGGAGTTTTGTACTGCTGATTTGACGATGTCTCCTGTGTTTCCCTCTGGTTAGCACTGGTACAGGTGATATGATGGTGGTACAGATATGATGCTACTGTCAACAGATGAACGTCAGTAAAGATGAGAATTTCACTTCGCTAGTTGTACGTCTGGCAGTAGCTGCTGTTTGGGTGCCGGTCAGCCATGTTTAAAGGCTCAATTCTTTCCCTCGTTTGGCACTGAAGAAAAAAGTCCTACAGACCTGTCATTTCCTTGGAGATTTAGTTGATCAGGTTTTCTGCCATGTTGTCTTCCCTTTGAACACTGGTGCAGTTGATATGGAGGTCAGTTATTTCATTGTAGTGGAAAACTTCTCATGTCTGGTTCACATCTGACATGGTGGTAATGAGTGGTAGTGGTGGCAGTGGTGGCAATGGGTGGTAGTAGTGGTAGTGGTGGTAGTGGTGGTAATGGATGGTAGTGGTGGTAGTGGTGGTAGTGGTGGTAATGGATGTCTGGTTGTCAGCATAGTTGCTGATCCCTGTATTCCCAGTATTATATAGCATAGCATATTAGTATCATCCCTGTGCTTTAGACACGAGATCCCTCGTAGGCCTTTGGCTTTGTGTGACGTCATAGGGATACACATGGGCAGTGATCCCTCTGTCCCGTTCTCACTCGGCGGCAGACCATACAGGCGTGAACAGGCTTGGCACCGGGCTCCATCTCTCATCTCAGTCTGACAATATATTTACCATCCTACAAGTGTGTCTACTTTCAACCTACGATATCTCCATTTAAGAACCCTTACGATATGGTTCACGTCTGGCAGCAGGTCTGGTACTTGAATGCCGGTCCCTCTTTTGTCATATTTAGTCCATTTCGTTGTCGTCACCGTCAGTTTTTATGTCACTATAGGTTCCTTGCATGTTGTTGCAGCAGTACTTGCAATTTGGCCATCACTGGAGTTCGGATAGGCCCAGGGGATGGCAAGATATAGGAGCAGCCTTGTCGCTGCTTGCTGCCTCGTGGTTCCGGTCCCGGGGATAAATGTCACTGTATAGCTGGAAATTACACGTGTATATTTCTTACACATATATAACTGTCAATGTTAATATATATATATGAAAGCTTACACTTTATATATAGTTTGATTTAATATTACAGTTAATCTATAAGAAACAAGAATAAACACAATCTCATCTCTTAATTTCTGTCTATAAACATTATAAACACTATATACACTCAGACAAACTGAACATCAGTTGGGTTGCTGCTGTCATAAGCATTTTTTGAGCATGAGCAGTGGATGTCAGATGCCATCCCCCATTTTCTGTTGGGTGAGTAACCCACCTTCCGTTTTCTTTGGGCAATGAGTGAAAGCTCGGTGAGTGCTCGTTTTCTATTGGCTGACCATTCTCTGTGATTGAGTCTTGAGGGACTCATTTATAGTGATTTATATTGTAAAACACTAGCTTTACAGTTTTTTTCGAAGGACCTTGGCTCGTAGGTTATTTGTACACTGTAGTACAACATATTTGGACCACAGTGTGGCCTTTATCCGGTTCGAGCACGACCAAATTGTTGAAAAATGGTTTACTAGCTAAGGTTAAAGAATAAATATAGGGGGAACTTAGCTTGATATGACAGCTATCGCTCACACAGCTGCCCCTGCAGGCGAGGTCTTGAAAAGCTGTATTAGCCACTTCTCAACAGGCTGAAAAAGATATATGTCGAAAATAAATTATCCCTAGGGGGTATTATGTCAGCATATTTCATTCACTGATTGCTGACTGGAAAACTTACTTGCGTGGACTCAAAGGTCCGTTCCTCACCGGGGTTTATGATAAGTTACTAGATCGTAACTTTGTATTCAACTGCACAGTCAATGTTACTCATTACATCTTAGTACACTTACCTGGGTATATGTATCTGACCCATATTTACACCCGGATATCCGATGACTTGATTGAAGAAAAGTGTTCTTTGAAGAATGTCACACTACACTCTGTTGGTTTGCAACACTCGTTACACTGTTCATCAAGATTTGTTCATTTATTCACAATCTGTTTACTAAAGAAGCTGATCACACTTCTCTGTAAGTGTTTATTGTGTTTCGTGAGACACTTTGTTCGCACTAATGCACGGATCAGTGTTCTTTGTTGGTTATCCTGGCATCAGTGTGACTCTCAGTAGGATGAAAAGTAATCTGACCTCACAACGTCTCCCCACCCTCACTTGTCCCCAGCATAAAGGAAAAGCTGACCTAGTATTTTGCACTTCCTTGCCAAACTTCCACTATGAAGCAAAGCAGAATTCTTGATTCTTGCTGTTTTAAGCATAGACAACAATGTACACTATTTTTACCATGGTAATAAAGTGGGAGCAGGATTTTCCTTAATTGTCCTGCTAAGGTAAGAGATGGACTGTCTCTTATTCATCTAAACTATTTGCAACATCGGACTCTTGCAAGGAGCTGTGGCCGCTTGACCTCGTCACATACTCGTACTGCACCTGGGATCAATTACTTGCTGTAGCAGTAAACAAGAAGCTTGCCCCTTCTGAGAGGGCTGGGCCCTTCAGGGCTGTAAGGGCTGAAAGGGGCTGAAGGGGGCTGATACCCCCTCCTGGAGAAAATTTCTCCACAGTAGTGGTGGTAGTGGTGGTAATGGATGGTAATGGTGGTAGTGGTGGTAATGGATAGTAATGGTGGTAATGGTGGTAATAGATGG
The DNA here is from genome assembly GCF_038502225.1 of Cherax quadricarinatus. NCBI lineage: Eukaryota > Metazoa > Arthropoda > Malacostraca > Decapoda > Parastacidae > Cherax > Cherax quadricarinatus. The sequence goes on from NC_091318.1 coordinate 1,474,655, forward strand.
TAGTGGTTGTGGTGGTGGTAGTGGTGGTAATGAGTGGTAGTGGTGGCAGTGGTGGTAATGGGTGGTAGTGGCGGTAGTGGTGGTAGTGGTGGTAATGGATGGTAGTGGTGGTAGTTGTGGTAGTGGTGGTAATGGATGGTAGTGGTGATAATGGTGGTAATGAGTGGTAGTGGTGGCAGTGGTGGCAATGGGTGGTAGTAGTGGTAGTGGTGGTAGTGGTGGTAATGGATGGTAGTGGTGGTAGTGGTGGTAGTGGTGGTAATGGATGGAAGTGGTGGTAGTAGTGGTACTGGTGGTAGTGGTGGTAATGGATGGAAGTGGTGGTAGTTGTGGTAGTGGTGGTAGTAGTGGTAGTGGTGGTAATGGATGGTAGTGGTGGTAGTGGTGGTAGTGGGGGTAATGGATGGTAGTGGTGGTAGTGGTGGTAGTGGTGGTAATGGATAGTAATGGTGGTAATGGTGGTAATAGATGGTAGTGGGGGCTCTGGTGGCCTGGTGGTTAACGCTCTCGCTTCACACGGTGAGGGCCTGGGTTCGATTCCCAGCCAGAGTAGAAACATTGGACGTGTTTCTTTCCACCTGTTGTCTATGTTCCCCATCAGTAAAATGGGTACCTGGGTGTTAGTCGACTGGTGTGAGTCGCATCCTGGGACACTGACCTAAGGAGGCCTGGTCACAGACCGGGCCGCGGGGGCGTTGACCCCCGGAACTCTCTCCAGGTAAACTCCAGGTAGTGGTGGTAATGGATGGTAGTGGTGGTGGTAATGTTGGTAGTGGTGGTAGCGGTGGTAATGGATGTTAGAGGCGGTAGTGGTGTGTATCTTATAATTATATAATGATAGTAATGTCTTACTGATCGTAATTTAACAATTAATCTTCATCACAGGTTTGTTTGTAAACAATACGCTAAGATATGTGCTAATTAAGGTGGACGAAGCTGCTCTTGGGCACCGACGAAAATCATTGAAAAAATTAGGAAAACAATTAAACATCCGCCCCCCCCCCCCCCAAAAAAAAAATAGTTCAATTTGGCAACTTTTTGTTGTAACTTTCATTTTCTTTGGAAGTTTCTAAATTATTATTATTATTAAAGATTAGCCGGTATTCTCCCGGTCCGGGCCTTTTCCAAGTGGTGGCCCGGCCTTGGCTCCCTCTTTAGGGAGTGTCTGAGACCTAAGTCTCCCATGGGAGGAGATACAAGTACCCCCTCATCTTTGGGACCAACTGTCCCCAGGCCTAGCCACAAGCTAGGCCTCTCTGGTCTGCCATCCCCGCCCCAAGGGGGCAAATGGGAATGACAGTCTTATGAGCTAAAGGCTCGGGCTCAGGCACCTACCCTGCCCTAGAAGGGCTGGGCATGGTGTCGATGGAAGTTTCTAAAGAAAATACTATAATAATAGTCATAATCATAATACTATAATAATAAGTAGTAATAATCATATACTAATTTTTATTAATATTAACAATTAATAATAATTTTATTATTATTATTATTATTATTATTATTATTATTATTATTATATTAAAATCACCATTTGACATGACTACAGGCACATAAGTAATGTAAAAACGTACATTTATGCTATTATTAACGATTTTATTATTTTAAATATCACATTTGTCTTTGCAGACATACAGGGTCTAAAGCCGTCGACAAACAAAATTCCTACATCAAGGGACTGCTCACGGACTCACTTGCAATGTTTGCAGCATTCACAGAGGCCCACATAAAGGATCATTATGACAACGAAATATGGATGTGACAGATGCGACAGACTAACCAGGCAACAAGGATGTTTGACCTGTAGGTCACTGAGTCGCTCATTTACTGAGAACTACTGAACACCTCAAATGATGTAGTTGAAATTTTGAGGACAGACGTATTACTCCTTGGTGAACACTCGGACACCAAGATAGAAGTCTTATTAGAGGCTTATGGTGGGGCCTTTATTAGAGTACCACTGCATAGAGTGTTTTTGGAAATCCCCGACCATGTGGGTTGGATAACTGTTGGTATTTCTAGTAAAGAATTCTCCATTCAGGGTGTTGGACTATTGATCAGAAATGATGTATACCACCAAGGGATTTGTAAAGAACCGATGGTGATAAATAACCATTCTGAAGCCCATTATTCTTTAGAAGCATCAAAGGTCCGACATTATTTCCCTTAAACGTTATTACTCTTGCTTTGTCTCACTCCGCAGAATGTGAAGAACCATCGGAAAATAAAGACCTGTACTTGGATTTACTATTTAGTAATGTAAACCAAACTGGAACCTTTAAACCTAGTCAAGCCATGATTAACCCCGAGTGTTTTGCTGAAAATGGTCTCGGAAGAAATGATCTGATTCAGGCTCAAACTTTAGATCCGGACTTGAATCACTGTAGAAGTGTAGCAGTTTCTGAGGAACAGGCCAAACTATTAGAAAACTGTTATTATTACAAAGATGGCATCCTTATGAAAAAGGAGAAAAGTATTGGTTCCAAGAAAGGAGTTTAGCAGTATTGCCTACTTCTTTTCAACCATTGTCCTTTTCGCTTTCGGGCTGACTGGACCTACTGCACAAACGCTCCTCAGTTGCCTGGCTGCAGTGGTGTGAGGTGGTGCTGTTGCACGTCTATTGACACCTCAGGAAAATTACTGCTGTCAACATGGCGGTTTGTCATAGACGCTAGATTAATACTATTGGTATTGAGCTTCTCTGGGGGACGATTTCGCCTATGTGGAAAATACTGTATATTTTCCGGAAATACGGCAATTTATAGGTAAATAGATGCCCTATATTGTAATTTTAAAAGAAGTATGTTATCGAAAATGGGAAACTGGACCTGCGCCTGCACAGACAGGACAGTCGCCATTTTGGTTTTTTGAATTGGATACAACGTTAGTGTAATGGGAAGGAATTTTCGTGCTCTAGAGGTTAAAATTAGGCTGACACCTCTCAAATAGGAGACGAAATTGTTGGATGTGCATTCCTGCATAACTTGAGATATCAGGCGACTGGACAAGACAGCTCCAGGAACCCCAGCTAAGTCATGTCTATATTATGTTTATAGTTCTGGCCAGTATTATTATCATAAATGTAGACAGGGGGGTTTTCTGAGTATGATACAACTTAATCTCCAGTCAAATTGGTGAGTGATATTAAGATTTATTTTCCTTCTGTTATGTAATTGTGTATATATATAACCATTTATTATTTTTAATATACAGTCCACAAAATTTATATATTTACCAGTATTCCTGGTGATGTATTTTTCATTTGTAATTAATAGATCCAGAGCAACTTACGGATATGACAGTGGTAGGTATCGAAGGGGGACATTTTTTGTGACCTAGGTGTCCCAAATTCCTACTTGTCTAACTGATAAATAATAATTATCTTTGTTCATTTACTGTTATGTAAATAATGATACATTCAGTAAATGCAATTTTTCACAGCCTAGTTCAGCGCAGGTTCTCTTACCTAAGATCATCAGCGAGACGTATGAAATTCAAGATGGAGAATTATATGGAGTGGCTTTAAATGGAGCACATAGAATCTTCGTGAAACTTCTCACTGCAACGGTTTATGAATCGTTGGTTACTCGTTTCCAGGACGTGAGTCTTGATGTTACACCTGCTGTACGTGTGAGAATGATTGATGTATCCAGGCCTTATACCTGGATAAAGTTACGTAACGTTCCCTTTGAGGCGGATGAAGCTGATATCAGAAAAGTCTTCAAGAAATATTGGACAGTTCATTTTGCCCAGCATGGTATGTGGGTAGCAGGCGCCTACGCAGGTTTGCCAGAAGGTACTTTTAACCTTAAAATGACACTGAGACATCCCATACCGTCTTACATTTATCTTCAGGAATTCAGGACACAGGTCATGGTTTTATATCCCGGGCAAAAGTGTACGTGTCGCCTATGTGGTGAGTATGACCACATAGCTGCAGCATGTGGGAAGAAAAGACGCGTGCCTGAACCTGTGGTAGAAGACACAGTCCCTGTCTTACAGGTGGCAGGTGAGGATCAATCACCTGAGGGAGGGCGTGGTCGTTCGTGGAGTGAGATGGTGGAGCAAGCTTTTAGAACTGGGGGTGAGTGACCCCCTCAGTTCTATGCCCCAGAATCTCCTCCAGTGACTTCTGCAGGGATGGTACCACGGGAGGGAATGTTGGAAATAGAGGAAGAATTGGAGGAAGTTTTGAGGACCTTGTCACCGCCTGAGGAGGACGTTACATCTGACCAAGAAGCAGCTGGAGAGTTATCGCTTACAGCTTGTCAACGATATGAGAATTTGGGGAATGATGATTATGTGACGGAGACGTCAGTGGGATTAATAAATCATTGTAAGGTGGATGTTGAGGTTCACCGTGAGGCTTCCCCAGACCATGTTATGGTCTGGGAAGCAGACTGGGGTGGTAGGAGAGGGAAGAGGTGGCGATGGGGGAGGTCATGACAAGAGACATCGGAAGAAGGGAGGGGAGAAAGAAGGTATTGTGAAATTTTTTTTTTTTTATATTTTTATTTAAAAGGACACAGTACAAGATATAAATAAATAAAAGAGCACAATAATTAACCATTTGCAAATACAATGACCTACCATCAACCCCATAGCATACCCTAAGTGTTGCATTCATATTGTATTAAAGAATATACCATCACCCAACAATGAAAAGAACAGGATAACACGTGCTCAGAAAAAACATTAACAAAGTCTAAACCTACAATTCATGCCTGTTATACAGTACAATAAGACCCCCTTGCACAAAATACACAGATGATATGATACAGCATACGAAGGATAAAATTATACATCACAATAATTAAAAGACAAACCTAACCCTACAATAAAATTGCAAAGACATACCACAGTAATACTTCCCGCATATAGCAGGAAACTCTAAACAGAATAAAGAGCGAGAGAGCTCCAGCACCGAACAAAAACATCAGCAAAAACAAAAACTCACAATTTATGTCTTTGCCCACACAAATCCCCCACAGCTCTGTACAATTAGACACCTTGCACAAAGTGCACAGTAAATATCATACAACATACAAAATTTAAAATTATACAGAACATTAACTTAAAAATTAGGCAAACCAAAGCCTACAATAAACATTACATTGGTACATATCAGTGAAACTCCCCACATAAAAACTGGGCAGGAAACACCCGCAAGTAAAAGACATAACATTATATATGCAAGTACAACCCATACAACTAACAAAATCCTAACATAAGGTATCAAAACTGTCTAGTTACAGGACATAAAATCCTTATCTCCCTATTTGAAACACAATAGTACATCATTGCTAAAATTAAATTGTGCAATGCATGGACATGAGAAAGTGTATAACAGTCCTAAATCTGGCATTGAATAAAACAATAACAGGAAGTACTTGCAGCTAAATCTTAGACCTACATATATGAAATAATCAGCCCATACTATCGTACTCTTGACCTACTTAGCAAGCTTAAACGTCTCCAAACACCTATTCCAAAGTAATTCAAAATACAAAATTTAACACACTGCACATTTTAACTCTGCGCGTACGCAGACAATATATATATATATATATATATATATATATATATATATATATATATATATATATATATATATATAAATTCTCATGAAAATTATACTATCATGTAATAAAAAAGTCTAAAGAAAAACACAAACAAAAAACCAACTCGGGGAGAAATTAGATACATATTCTTGTACAACTAAAAACCAAAGTGAAACCTAATATTTATTACCATGACTTGACATCATATGGTACCGTCACATCCTTCAAAATTCAACCCCCTCCTACCCAGTCAAACCTCCTCACCCTACCTGAGAAAAACCAAACCTGATTTCAGACTACAAGAGTGCACAATATAATATGTTAACCCTAACACATATATGAAGCTTTCCAAAAGTAAGAAAAAAAATTACATAGGCATATGAAAAAAAAAAACTACATAAAGCAAATTAAACAGCAAATACATGATATAAAACATGTAAAAGCTTATTTTCTAACACTGGTATCGCCAAAAGCAAATTGTTTATAACAAATTCCTGTGGTCAATTATATTAACCAGATTTGTCCACATCATAAAAAACCAGCATCCAAGTCCAAGACACCTCAGAAAGCCCCCCCTCCCCTCCCTGCCATCTCCTGACACTATACCAACCTCATTCTCCCTGTTCATACTCACATCCTTACCTAAAGTCATTAAGTCAAAACACCAGGCTATCAGCCGTATGTCTTCAGTTCACCCCCCCTATACCCCCCTCATACTTGAAGACTGTACACACACATACACCACTACCACACACACTTTCCACATTCCACTCTCCACGGGAAAAAAACCTCTTCAAGGGGGGCTCCTTGGCGTGGTGAAGAGGCTTTTGGTCTGAGGAATTAGACCTATCGGTCTTCTTCCTCAGACCGAACCTAATTACCCCCCAATCTCCCCTCCCCTATCCCATCCTCCCCATCCTCCCCTTTTTCCTTTCCTCCTCCTCCTCCCCACCCCTCCCTTTTGCCCGTCCTCTTTTTGTCCTTTGGGATTTCTCCCACAGGCGCGCTAGTTCCTAGGTAGGGGAAAGGATACCGGGGTCCATCCCATTCCGTTGAGGTTCTTAGCGGTGGCGTAGTTTGCCGTGGAATCTGGATCGCCTGGGGATGTCCCGATCCCTCTCCGGTATCCCGGAGTAGCTTTGGGTGTCTTTCGGGCGACGAGTGTATCTCTGGAAGCCACCTTTCGGATTCCGGGGGTGGTGACCGAAGGAGGTATGCTTTGTGGCGAATATCCGGCCACCCTCTCTTTTGTCCACCGAGGTAGCTCGGCAGATGTGAGGTTGCTATCCCGGATTGTTAGTTTACTAGCATGATGGGTAGGGTATGGCACGGGTTCCATGCTGCATCTGCGCTACTTGCGGTGCTGAGGTCCTCTTGGGCGCGGAGGGAGATTTCTGGCCCTTTTATTCCTCCTAGGAACTATCCCTCCCTGGTCCCCCCTTTTTTTTTCTTTTTTTTATTTTTATTTTCTTTTCTTCTTTCTTTTTTTTTCTTAAAAACAAAAAGAAAGAAGTAACCTAACCATGGCAGCCCTCGTCCATGAACCTGGTACTCCCGGGCCCCTTCTTGATACCGTACCCCGTTCTGACCCCGCCTCGTCTTTGGACCACTCTTCAGACATTCCTCATGCCTCTGTACCTATTGCCGGTGCTGTTTCCTCGCCCGCTTTAGGTACTGAGGCCTCGACTGACTCCTTCGATTTATCGGACCTTCGCTCTCCTCTGACTATGCTTCCGGCCTCTCCCTCTACGGTGCGGCAATTTTCAAATTGCCGACCCGTTCCACTTCGGACCAACTCTGGTCCCATGCCTAAACGCCAACGACAATTACCTGCTGATGATACTTCTCCACCTTCTCGTTCTTCTCAGAAACGATCGACACGTCCTTCACTACCTTTCCACGCTCAGTTTCAGACTGAACAGTGGACTAAATTCTTCACTTTACGACCAACTTCCTCTACTGCCTATCTTTCTGACCATAGTATTGGCAAGGCACTCCTACGCCATGTTGGTAAAGATATTTCTTTTCATGCTCTTAAGAGCGGTATGCGCATCATTACCGTACAGAATGCTACCCAGGCTCATGAGCTCTCTCGTCTTTCCCATATCGATACTGTTCCTGTCACTCTTGAAAAACATCATTCCCTCAATTCTTGTAGTGGTACCGTCATTCTGCCCCATACCATAGTTCAACAAAATTTCCAGACATGTGGCACTGACATTCTAGAACAGCTGGAACTCCAAGATCTCCCAATCCTCAAGGTAGACACTTACGTTCTTCCTGCCCGTGGGCGGAGACGATACCCTAGCAATGTGGCTCGTTTAACTTTTGACAGCCGAGAACTCCCATCCTCAGTTTATATAGCAGGACATCGGTTACTAGTTCGAAAGGTGATCCCTACACCACAACAGTATAGAAATTGCTGGGGATTTGGCCATCCAGCGAAATATTGCAGATCTATCGCCGAATGCCCAGTCTGTGGTGCCGATGACCATTCTAATACGTCTTGCAATCAATCTCCCTCTTGCCTTAACTGTCATGAGGCTCACCCTTCGTACTCTCGCCGTTGTCAGGTCTATTTAAACGAGCGGGAAATCCATTACCTCAAAGAGACAGAAGGTCTCCCTTATGCCATGGCAGTTTCTCATCTCCGCCTCCAAGGGAGACTCCCACGTGTTTCTTATTCCCGTGTTTCAAAACGTCCCCCCACTTCTGGTATCCCATCTTCTACACCCACCTCTGTGGTTACCTCTCCCATAATCACTCCTGTATCTAATCCTTTTGCTGTCCTCGGCTCAGACGTCCCTACTTCAACGCCTCAGTCTAATCTCGCTTCTTCGAGTTCTCTCTCACAAGCCTCAGTATCGACGAGACCTCGTACGACACCTCCTCCCAATCGTCCCTCTACTTCTCAAAAGTCAAAAAAAGGTCCGTTAACACCTCCTACCCATCTTCCACCTCCTCATTTTACCCTCTCTGTCTCTGTCCCTGGTTCTTCCCCTCTCACTGGCTCAGTTACAAGTGCAGAGGTTCACCCTCCTCCTCGTAATGTACCTTCCTCCCCTGTTCCCTCCCAAGTTTCTTCCTCTTCTACCACCTCCCAGGTTCCTGCCTCTTCTGTCCCCTGCCACGCTTCTCCAGTTCCCTCCACCCTTTCGCCCCCCCCCTACCTTGGTACAGTCCAATACAGTTCCAATCTTTACTCATCCTCCCCCTACCATTCCCAATATTGTCTCCCATACGACATCTCTGAATTCCGAAACACTTGAAGCAATCTCTGAATATATTGCAGAGACCAAACCATCAATGGACACTGATCCACCTTCCGCTCTTTCTCTCTCCTCTGCTCCATCTGTGCAACTCCTTTCTTCACAGCGCACTGTTCCTTCGCTGCTTGAACGTTTTCCACTGCCTCCGCATGTGGACTTTTCTAACCCTTCTAGTCCATAGGAACCCTTACCTGCGGATTTCAAGTATCTTTATCATTGCCAATCATGGCCTATTTACAGTGGAATATACGCGGCCTCAGGGGTAATCGGGGTGAGCTTCAGATGTTACTCTCCCAGTTTGCCCCTGTTGGTGTTTGCTTACAGGAACCAAAATTACACTCTGCTGTTATTTCTCACATCTCAGGCTGTACTTTATTGTGTTCTTCAGATCCTTTTCCTGATGGGACCTTTAATGAAAGTGCCCTTCTTCTCCGCACTGATATTCCATACCATCAGCTATTTGTTCATACTTCGCTGCATTACACAGCAGCCCGTATCCACTTACATAGGTGGTATATGCTCTGTTCTTTATATCTCTCTCCTTCTCGGGCATTATCTATTCCGGATTTTGCCTTCCTTGTTTCGTCATTACCGCCACCGATTCTGTTACTTAGTGATTTTAATGCCCACCATTTCCTCTGGGGGGGGGTCTCACTGTGATTCCCGTGGAATTCAGTTAGAGGCTTTTCTTGCCACCCACCCCCTCCATGTTTTAAATACAGGTACTCACACCCATTTTGATCCTCGGACTCATACTCTCTCTTGCATCGATCTCTCAGTCTGCTCTTCCTTCGCCGCATTAGACTTCACTTGGTCTGTTCTCCCGGACTTACATGACAGTGATCATTTCCCAATCATTCTTACTTCCCCTTCATATTCGCCACCTCTTCGCACCCCATGCTGGCAATTTAATCTGGCAAATTGGAACCTTTACACACACCTAACTGTTTTTAAAGAGGTTCCTTCTTCGTCCTCCATCGATGAGCTTTTACACCTCTTCTCGTCCTCCGTTTTCACCGCAGCTTCTCATTCTATACCCCAAACTTCGGGCAGGCATTCTCAGAAATGCGTGCCTTGGTGGTCTCCTGCTTGTGCTCGTGCAGTACGTTTGAAACGCGCTGCATGGGGCAGGTACCGGTACAATAGAACCACAGAGCGACTCCTTGATTTTAAACAGAAGCGTGCGATCGCTCGCCGTGTCATCCGTGACGCTAAACGCACTTGCTGGCGAGATTATGTCTCCACCATCACCTCTGCTTCCTCTATGAGTGCAGTCTGGAAAAAAGTACGAAAACTGAGTGGTAAATATTCTCCTGACCCGGCTCCTGTTCTGCGGGTTGCCGGTGTTGATATAGCAAACCCACTAGATGTTGCCAATGAAATTGGCAATCATCTGGTCCGTATTTCTCAGGGATTCCATCTATGCCCCTCATTTCTTTCCTCAAAGTCTGCCAGAGAGTTAGCACCCTTGGACTTTTCTTCTCTCAGAGAAGAACAGTATAATGTGCCTTTTACACTTCAAGAACTGGAGGCAACACTCTCAGCTTGTCGATCATCGGCAGCTGGGCCAGACGACATTCATATTCGTATGCTACAACATTTACATCAGTCAGCCCTTGCAGTCCTATTACGCCTTTACAATCTTATTTGGTCACAAGGAGTTCTTCCACAGCTGTGGAAATCCGCCATTGTTCTCCCTTTCCGCAAACCAGGCACTACGGGACATGAAACCTCCCACTATCGTCCCATTGCTCTTACCAGTGCAGTTTGCAAAGTAATGGAACGCCTAGTAAATAGACGTTTAGTGTGGTATTTAGAGACAAACAACAGTCTCTCCACTCGTCAATATGGCTTTCGTAAGGGACGTTCTACCATAGACCCCTTACTACGCTTGGATACGTATGTTCGTAATGCCTTTGCGAATAACCACTCAGTTATTGCCATATTTTTTGACCTTGAGAAGGCATATGACACAACTTGGAGGTATAATATTTTAGCCCAAGCCCACTCCTTAGGCCTTCGAGGCAATCTACCATCCTTCCTTAAGAACTTTTTAACTGACAGGCATTTCCGTGTTCGGGTTAATAATGTGCTCTCCCCAGACTTTATCCAAGCTGAAGGTGTCCCCCAGGGATGTGTTCTGAGCACAACGCTTTTTCTCCTTGCTATTAATGATTTGGCCTCTAGTCTTCCATCAAATATTTGGTCATCACTCTATGTTGATGACTTCGCTATTGCCTGTGCAGGCGCTGACTGTCACCTCCTTACAGTTTCTCTCCAACATGCAGTTGACCGTGTTTCCAATTGGGCCACCACACATGGGTTTAAATTTTCCAGCACTAAAACCCACCAAATCACTTTCACTAGACGCTCTGTCATCTCCGATCATCCTTTGTACCTCTATGGCTCCCGTATCCCTGAACGTGATACAGTCAAGTTTCTGGGCCTCCTCTTTGATCGTAGGTTATCCTGGAAACCTCACATTACCTCTCTGAAGGCAACTTGTCACAGCCGGCTGAACCTTCTTAAAACCCTTGCTCATCTTTCATGGGGAGCTGATCGTCGAACCCTCCTTCGCCTACATTCCACCCTTATTTTATCGAAACTTGATTATGGTGACCAGATCTATTCAGCGGCATCTCCTGCTACTCTCTCTAGCCTTAACCCCATTCATCACCAAGGATTACGTTTATGCCTTGGTGCTTTTCGCTCTTCCCTTGTCGAGAGCCTCTATGCAGAAGCGAACGTTCCATCCTTATCTGATCGCCGTGATGCCCATTGCCTGCGCTACTATGTACGCTCTCATGATCTCCGCAATCCTTCCATTTATAGAATGGTCACTGATATTAGTAGACATTCTTTATTTGTTCGCCGCCCCTGTTTACTCCATCCCTTCTCTCTTCGCCTTCATTCGCTCTTGTCTTCTCTTCAACTACCACCTTTCTATGTACATGTAGCATCTCACTTTTCCCTACCCCCCTGGGAAGTTCCAGCTGTTCGAGTCTGTTCTTTCTCCCTCCCTTGCTCGAAAGCCCAACTGTCTACGGTCGCTTCCCGCTCTCTTTTTCTTGACCACTTTCACTCTCATTCTCATGCCATTGCTGTGTACACAGATGGCTCTAAATCTTCTGACGGCGTAGGATTCGCAGCAGTGTTTCCGGACAGCGTCGTACAAGGGCATTTACTATCTTCGGCTAGTATTTTTATTGCTGAATTATATGCCATCCTTACAGCACTTATCCGTATTGCATCTATGCCTGTGTCATCATTTGTGGTTGTCTCAGACTCCCTTAGTGCTTTACAGGCTATACAAAAATTTGATACACCTCACCCCTTAGTCCTCCGTATCCAACTTTGGCTACGCCGCATCTTTACCAAGCATAAAGATATTGTTTTTTGTTGGGTCCCTGGTCATGTTGACGTACAGGGCAATGAACAGGCAGACACTGCTGCGCGGTCAGCAGTACATGACCTACCAATTTCTTATAGAGGTATTCCATTTACGGACTATTTTACTGCAATATCTTCCCACCTTCACACCCGTTGGCAACAACGTTGGTCTACTATGCTCGGCAACAAACTTCAATCTATTAAACCGAGTATAGGTTACTGGCCGTCTTCTTATCACCAGTGTCGTGGTTGGGAGACTACTCTCTCCCGTCTTCGCATTGGCCATACTCGTCTTACTCATGGATATCTCATGGAGAGGCGTCTTGCTCCTCTCTGTGAGAATTGCCAAGCTCCATTATCAGTCAGCCACATTCTGCTGGACTGCCCACTTTATCAACGAGCATGCAGAATTTACCTCTGTCGTCGTCTTCGCTCCACTGCTCTCTCTTTACCTTCCCTTCTCACTGATGGACCCACCTTTCATCCGGACTCTCTCATTGACTTTTTGACAACAACTGACTTACTTCACAAATTCTGATACCTTCAGCCCTTTCTACTTCAATCTCTTGCTACCCTCTACCCCCGTACTATCCCCTGCCCCGCTGTTTTCTGTAACCTGCTGATCATCCCCCCTCCCTTCTGCCATCCAATTCCCTTGCTTCCTTCCCTACCCTGCAGCGCTGTATAGCCCTTGTGGCTTAGCGCTTCTTGTTGATTATAATAATAATCCACGGGAAAACAATCCATTCCAGCTCTAACCTTCACCCAACCTTAACATTTCACCTACTGTCAGATTACGATAACCCAAAGGAAAACTATTTACCCACAACCTCCCATATAATAGCCTATTCCTGCAAACCGTTCGATACACACTTGCCGCAAGCACTCGCACCCGACACTCACCCCCCACCTCCTTCATACCCCAAGACACATACAAAAAATCTGCTACCACATACATCATTGCCCTCTGAATGTCCTTGGATACCCTGCCCAAATCAAAAAGCAAAGCTCTCAAAGTCGAAATGCTTCTCCAACCCCCCCCCCCCCGCCAATATACCTAGGACCCTCGCTAACCATTTCCTTACAATCCCCAAATTTTCTCAAAAATATGCAGCATGAAATGCCGTCTCCTCCTCCCCACAATGTAAACAAGTGCCATCACCTACATACCCCATTCTATATAGCACCGACCTTGAAGCTAGAATTCCCATAAAAAACCTATATACCACTTCACGAACCCTCAGCTTTAATCTAATCTCCCTAAAATCTTCCCAAATGCCCCTCCAATCGTACATCGGATATGTAGCTACACCCTGTAGCACCCCACCTTGCCTATCTGTTCTCCCCAGCTTACTGACCTTTACTTTTCTTGCAGCCCGTATTGTCAACAAATTACGAACCATATCATCACACAACAATAACGTCTTCCCCTTCCACCATTTCCTCACATCCTCCATGACCTCTCCCACCCTTATACCCCTCTTCCCTCCTGCCCTCAGGTACCACTGCTTCACATACACTGCCTTCACTCGTGTGTCCAAAGGTATAAGACCCAGCCCACCCTGCCGCACGCCCGTCATCACCAATTCCTTCCTTACCCATGGCCTGCCATAACCCCAAACATATCTCAAAACCCGCCTATCCAGTTCCTGAATATCACACGATCTCAGAGGATATACTTCTGCTACTCCCCACACTTTACTATACACAAGTGTGTTTACTACCACCACCCTCTGCTGCAGTGTTATATCCCCGGTCCTCCACCCTTGCATCCTGCCGATCGCTCTACTCAAAGCATCCGCCATGTACACAGCCCCACATATCTTGATTCTGTCCAATACATTCCACCCATACAGTGCCCCCAAACCCCCCCACCCACGTACCTACTTCCAATAACTTTGACTTTGTGCCATTAACCCTCATCCCTGCCGCCCCACCAAAGATCTTGATTATATGTCCCACATTTCCCAATCCCATTTCCCCTCCCACCAAAACTGTGGTGTCATCCACATATCCCACAATTCCACATCTGCCAGGACCCTCCTCTCCCCTTTCCCACACTCCTTTCTCTATAAGCCTATAAAATGGGTCTTGCATGCATGCAAAAAGGATTTGAGACAAGGGACAACCCTGTCGCAAACCCTTCCCCATCTGCACCGGCAAACCTAACTTCCCATTAATCTGTACTCTGACCCTCGCAGGCGTATACAAAGTAGTTGTCCATCGCACAATCTCATCCCCAAAACCCTGTTTTTGTAAAATACTCCACAACATACGTCTATTCACACAGTCATAAGCCTGCTTCCAATCCCCAAGATCCCCCCCCTTGTCTACCCTCCACAAAATCCCTAATTCTCCCATGCCCCTCACGCATACTTCAACCTGGGGTCCCACACTGTCCTCTATGTAGAACACGGTCAAGCACCTTTTTCATGCAATTACCTAAAACCTTCGCAAAAAATTTATAATCAGCACACATGAAAGAGATCGCCCTATAGGCACCCAGGGTTTTCCCCCCCTCCTTTGTAAACCAAAACAACTACCCCCGTGCCCTGCGATTCCCCCAAGACTCCCCCGTCCTTCATACAGTTAAGCAACGAGACCAGACATTCCTTCAGACAATCCCAATGTGTAATATAAAAATCGTTAGGGATTCCATCAATCCCCGGCACCTTTCCCCTACTCAAACTCAATACCTCCTCCCCCACCTCCTCCTCGCTGATTCTACCCTCTATCATCTCTCTCTCCTCCTTCCTTAAAATACCCCGAATTCCTTCCCCTATAATCTCTCTCTCCCTCCCTCCACCCTCCCCCTGCTTAAAATTCTCCCTAAACAAAAAATCTGCATAATTACTCATTCCATCGGTGGTTGTAAGTTCTTGCCCCACCCTATAGCCCCCCACCCCTTGACTCACCTCTAATCCAATAATCATGGTTATCTACTGCCTTTCCCTAAATCTCCTCAAAACACATCCTGACGGTTTGTCTCCCCATAGGACCTCCTCTAATCCTTCCCATACACATAACACATCAAAACGAGAATTTTGTATATCCCTCAATCTTCACCTTAAAACCTCTATTTCCCCATATCTAGCCTCCCTGCCCCCTTCATAAAAATCATTGAAATGCCCTTCAAAATATTTTTGTAAACCAAACCTCCACCACGCCTCATCCCATCCTCTATGCTGATAATACCCCTTAATTTGCAATTTAGCATACTTCTCCCATCATTCCAACACATCCTCCTCTTTGTTGCACGCCTCCCAGAGGTGCCACCACCATTCTCTAAAAACCAACCCCTCCCCCTCCCCCTGAAGTAACCTCACATTCAGTTTCCAATAACCCATATACCTACGAACCATCCCGTCCCATGCCACCTCTGCCAAAACGGCTCGATGGTCCGAGAAACCTAATTCTATCGTCGTTACACTGTCTACTGTAATCTCTCGAGTTATATATATACGATCCAACCTAGCTGCATAACCCCTCCTCATAAACGTGTGCTCCACTCTCCACCCATCTCCCCTGACTGTGTCAAAAACCCCTGCATCCCTCGACGAATCCCTCAACACCCCAAGCACACACCCTGCACCTCTTGGTTTCACATCCTTATTTCTGATTACACAGTTCCAATCCCCTCCTACTATAGAAACCATGGGTAAACCCCGCAAGTAGAAAAGCAAAACCTCCCTTACAAAAGTAACCTTTACCCTTATATTGCTATCAGCCGGCATATATATCCCTAGAAAACACACACTAATCTCCCCCCATAGCCCCTCCACCCTCACCACCCTCCCATCCCCCTCTTCCCACACAAGCACTTGGAATGGGCTGGATTCCCTCACTGCCACTGCCACCCCACCCTTTAATTTTCCTGAGCTGCCTGCATACATCCTAAAACCTTTCAGCCTAAAATCTCTACCACACTTAAAATTGTGTTCTTGAATAAAACACACATCAATATTAAAACGCCTCAAAACATCCTCCAACCATACACGTTTTACATGAGCCCTAAGGCCATTCACATTTATCGTAAGAAAGGGGGGCTTTCCTCTATGTTTCTGTGGCCTGTCCATTACACTTTTTGCTGTGCCTGTTTTTTTCCATGCACTCTTGCCTGCCTGAACCCCCTCCTCCCCTGTGCACTACTCTGCCCCTTCTTAGTCACTCCCCCCAACTCTTCTTACCAGTACACTGAGCTGGAGTTATACACTCGTCATCCGACGATCCTCCAGCTCTTTTTTTTTTGATGTACTCTCAAACTCCATATCATTATGATCACTCCTGTGCACCTGAGCCTCCACTTGCAGCACCTTCAACATGCCAGACTCTGACTCCTGAGGCACCGGGACCCGTTCACTCAAGTCTTCCTCTACCATCAGAATTCTCCCGTCTACAGAAGGGATCTCCTCTGCTGGCCTATCCAGGAAAGACTTGATTATCTCCTGCAGGGGTTCAGGCAAAACTTGTAGGTCACCAGCCTCCCCCACCCCTACAGGCTGCTGTTCACCACCAGGGTCTTTCTGTGTGGGAACGTCCGAAGCCACTGGTAGCGTCACACAAATTTCTCCCTCTCTCTCCACTTCATCCGCCCAATTACCTTTACCTACTGCACTCACAACCTCAGTCAAAGATCCCAACTGAGACTCTGTGACAACTGGCGGGTCCAAAGACCTCGGCACTGCTGCCCTACCACATCCGGCCACCATGTGGTCATAAGCGCCACACAGACGACACGTCTTGCATTGTCCCGCGTAGGTCACAAACACCTGTGTCCTGAAATCCTCCAGAACAACATACGATGGAATAGGTCGTCTCAAAGTCATCTTTATGGTGTAGGATCCTGCAGGCAGCCCTGCATAGATTCCATCCGTCCATCGACCCAAAGTCGTAGCATGCACTTCACCATATCGCTGAAAAGCCTCTCTAATATCCACTTCATCCACTTCAAAAGAGACATTTCGTATCCTCACCCAGGTGTAGTATTTTGAGGCATCCCGCAGACATACCTCCAGTCCAGATGAAACGGAGATGGACTTCTCCTGGTATCTAGTCACCGTCCTTTAATAAGCCTCTACGTTGGAGAACTTTATGAAGATTCGTGAAGAGCCATTAAGCGCTTTTCCATGTAGTTCATCGTTGTCTATGTTGAATGTGTCCCGTATGATTGTTGGCAATAAAACAGAGGTGTTCATCGGATAAATTGTTCCTTTAACTAAGTCAACACACACAGTGTTACTCCTGCGGTAACTGGTCGCCATCTTGGTGAGAACAGGAAGTTCCGCAAACAGAGAATGCAGGAGCTTTTGCACAGCACGTCCACACGGCCCGAGAGCGATGAGGACAATGCATTGTGAAAATAACATACAGAAATACTACTTCTAGTGGTGAAAAGAGTGAGGAGAAGAGGCAGGGGTGGAAAATATAGACACTTTGTGTTGT
This sequence comes from Cherax quadricarinatus, assembly GCF_038502225.1. NCBI lineage: Eukaryota > Metazoa > Arthropoda > Malacostraca > Decapoda > Parastacidae > Cherax > Cherax quadricarinatus. Next base: position 1,492,317 of record NC_091318.1, read on the forward strand.
GCCAAAACAAAAGCATTCACATTGCTAAACTCACAAATTATAATGTAGTCACCTAGCCTTAATGCCATAATCTGTAAGGATTTATGTTAAAAATTAATCTAAGTCTGCCCAAAATGCCTAGCTATGCTAGGTGTCCTAGTGGCCCCCTCTGTAATTAGTATTTTATAACATGTAAACCACACAATATCCAAATCCTGTAAACCCCACATTGTAACCCTTATAGAGAATAAAACTGAATCGAATTGAATTGAATTGAATTGAAATGAATATGACTGTCATTGTTAATGGCTTATGTAGCAGATTAAAGAAGAATGGTTGTGTATGTTTCTTAATAAATATAGAGTGGATGTTGTGTTCCTCCAGGAACATAATTTCAAGGAGGGTAAGGTGTTAGAGGTAGCAGGTTATCAAGTAATGACCCTGCCAACTACCCGTTTAAAAGGTGGTTTGGGTATTTTAATAAAGGAGACAAGCCCGTTTGTTTTGCAGAGAAGTGAGGAAGGGAGGATGTTGCGTGTGGATGAGTCGTGGATGGGTAAGCATGTATCTTTTGTAAGTGTGTATGCATCTGCGGAGAATAGCATGCAGGTAAGGAAGGATTTTGTGTGCAAGGATCTTGTCTATTTTTTGCGTGCACTTCCGGAAGTAGCAATAGTTGGGGGTGACTGGAACTGCGTTATTAGGGCGGCTGACATAGAACCAAAAGGGGCAGGACACATGTCTGTAACTCTCAGGGATTTGATGAGGGACGTTAGGTTACGTGATGCGTTTGGAGGGGAAGGGGAAACAGAACATACTTTTGTTAGGAGGGGATATACAGCAAGGTTAGGTAGAGTGTATCTTTCTCAAGGGGTTGTTGTGAAATCTTTTAATACCGTTGAGGCGGCTATGTCAGATCATAGGGCTGTAGTGGTGGAAGTAGGGTGGAAGGAGCTGGCGGAAATATATAGAACTTATTGGAAATTGAACATTAGTGTGTTGAGTGATGAAAAAGGTTCGGAGGGTTTTTCTATTCTATGGAAAAAGGTTTACAAGGAAGCTCAGGAGGTGGATAACATTGTAACATGGTGGGATTATGTGGCTAAAGAAAGGATAAGAAAGTACTATGTGAGGGAGGCTAAACGTATAAATAATTTAAAATATGGGCTTGCGAATTATTTAGAGGATCGATTAAGAGGTTGTTATGGGCAGGGGATGGTTGGTGGTGTTTATCCCATGGATGAAATAGTAGACATAAAAGAGAGATTGCGAACGTTGCAAAATGATCGGTTTCAAGTGGTAAGGATGCGAGCAGTGTTAGAAGAAGTTTGGTGGGGGGACAAACCATCAGCGTGTGTGTTGCGACATCAAAAGCAAAGGCAGGCGCTGACGGCTATCCCGAGATTAGAAGTAAATGAGACGATGGGGATCTATAGTGTAGGGCAGGAGATAAGAAATACGAAGGGTATGAGTGCATATGCGGAGATGTGGTATGAAAAGTACTGGACAAATGGGAGTGTGGATGATGTGGAGTTAGACAGGGTGTGTACATATGCAACATGCAATATAGGTAATAGTGATAGGACGGCTTTGGGTGGGGTTATTACTGCAGAGGAAATAGAGATTGCTTTACAGGGCATGAGGAAGGAAAAAGCCCCGGGTATTGATGGTCTACCGGTGGAATTTTATTTACAGCATTGGGCGTTGATAGGAAATTTCATGGTTAGGTTATTTAATTGTATGAAGGAGAAGGGTAAGTTAGGAGATAAGCAGACTACAGCAGTTGTGGTGCTGGTCCCGAAAGGTAAGGGGCCGCCCACCCTTCGGGAGTATCGGGCAATATCGTTGCTATGTGCGGACTATAAGGTTTTTGCAAAAATTTTAGGTAATAGGGTTAAATGTGTACTGGGGAGGGTCGTTTTGAAATCGCAGTTTGGGCTGCCCGGAAGGTCGATGATTGAAGGACACGGGATTCTGAAAGGTTTTGTGGAGTCAAAAGGAGGGGGTAAGGGAGCGGCTTTACTGGCTTTGGACTGGCAGGCAGCCTATGATAGAGTGGAAAGGCGTGCACTGCAGGTTATACTTAGGAGACAAGGTTATGGGGAAGAAATAGTTGGTTCGGCAAATATGCTCTATAGGGGAGCAAAAATGAGGGTACAAATAAATGGGTGTATGGGGAGGGAATTTGCGATGAGTAGAGGTCTCAGACAGGGGTGTCCCATGTCACAGATCTTATTTGCGTGTTTTCAGGACCCCTTTTATAGAATGGTTGAACGTACCGTCAGTACCCGGGGTGAGGGTGGGGTTGAGGGAGGGACGCTTTGGCCGGGATTAATAGGTTATGTAGATGATACGACTGTTCTGGTCCGTGAAAGGAAGTCTATGAAAGTATTGGACGATGTTGTGCAAGTGTTTGAACGTGCCACGGGTATGAAGGTAAACAGTGAGAAGTCAATGATCATGGGGTTGGGCACTTGGAAAGGGGAGGGTAAGGTGAGTTATAATGTTGTTAAAAAGTGTGCGGTGTCGCTAAAGATTTGTGGTATTATATACAAGGATGACATGGATGTGGCACCTGAGGAAAACTCGGATAGGTTATTAGAAAGGATCGTGGGACGTCTGGGTGTTTTGAGGCCCCAGCATCTCACTCTGGCCCAACATGTGACTGTCGTAAATGTTTTATTGTATAGTAAGGTTTGGCATGTTGCGGCTGTGTTCCCGATTACAGGGATGGAGATTGCGAGAATTTTGAGAAGGGTTTTTAAATTTTTGTGGGGATCAAGTTGTGATTGGTTAAGAAGAGAGGTTGTTATGTTACCGGTGTGCCAGGGTGGGTTGGGATTGATGGATCTAAGATGGAGGGCTAAATGTGTGTTTCTTAAATGGAAGGTATTGCGTGTGGGAGTGATGTCAGGAAATATAGAACAGGTATATATGAGGTTGAAGAAGTGGTATGGAAGCGTTGAATTGAGGGAATGTGAAATTATTCTATGGGTCTTGTTGGTTAGGGAACGGAGAAACATTCGAATACGGGTTTTGTGTAAGTTACTGGTGGGTAAGTGCGTTGCCCTTGTTGAGGGTTTGTTCCCCATGTACTCGTGGAGAAACATTTGGTATAGATTTAGCAAGCTGAAGTTATTGCCTAGGGTGCGTGACGTTATGTTTCGTTTTTTGCATGGTATCTTGTCGTCAGGGGCCATACTAAGAACCAGGAGGGTAGTAGAGAGAGGGGGTGTGGTTTTTGTGGAGGGGACGACACGGCGTTCCATGTAGTTTATTTTTGTGAAGGGTTAGAAGACGTCAGGGGTTGGTTAGGTAGGTTGGCGCATAGGGTTGGAGGGAGGGGGGTGGCGGTTCTGCGTGCTTTAAGTCTTGACATGGGTGGTTTAGAAGAGGAAGTCATAAGAGCTTTAGATTACATCATGGTGGATTATATCTACATATCGTGGGTGATGAGGTGGGAAAGGGGTTAGTGAGGTGCGAAGGTACGTTCTTGCTATAACGTTTTATCGTACGATGTGTCGTAACCGGGAGTTCTACAGGAAGAGGTGGGATCAGGTATTTTCGGAAGGATATAGGAGGCTAACGTTAGAAATCCTCGTGAATCTGTGAATGAATATGAATGTACGAAGGGTAAGGTTCTTTTTATTTATGGAATTTAAATTAGTTGATTGTAAGTCAGTGGGCAATAGCAGGCCTGTCTCCTGGGGGGGGGGGAGGGGCATGAGAGTGTGGTGAATGTTGGTATGGATTGTGTTTCCTGGTTGTCATGGATGTGTGGTTGTGGAGCTTTGACAGCTCGTTGATACTTATTGTTACTTTTGTGTAATGAATGAAAGTGTAACCCCGAAGGTTTTGTCATGTATTTGGAGGTGTTCCTGTCTTGTAATGACCCGATTCTTGAGTCATATGCTTTTAATGGTATATGTAATTGGTTATGTTTATTATCGGTTATGAGGTCATAATATGTGTTTGATTTTTGTAGATTAAAATATTTTTATATTCTGTTTTGTTTGTGTACATGTATATATATGCATGGGTTTCCTTTTTTTTTGTGAAATCAGTTTTTTCTTTTGTGTTACTCTTTAAATATCGTTTTGAGCCTTTGTTAAATGTTAGGCTCTAGTACATTCCTAATATGGGTATGTTAATGTTGTTTTAAAGTTATATATGATAGGTTAGTACTCTGTTACTGGTAGTTCTTTTGTGATGTTTTGTTGTAAGCTTTTGCTTTATGTATTGCCATTTTTTCAGAGAGGTTATAGAACCATTGGTTCTGAGAATTTTATGTTTTTTTTTATGTCTATTTATATTCTGGAATTATGTACTGTTGTGCTGTTTTTTAAATAAAATATAAAAAAACACTTCTTTTCAATGTACAACTCTTGAGTTTTCTCATATTAGTCCTCGTGGTGGACATCTTGGGACATGGAAAACTTTAGGAAAAATAATAAAACATTTTTATTGGCCTAAGAATGGGGAAAAGGTGAGAAGATATGTTAAAGAATGTCATATTTGTCAGAAGGCAGGTAGCCCTGCTCATAAACCCTCCCCGGCCCCCATAATTCATATTCCTGCAAGAAGAGAACCTTTCTCTCATCTAATTATTGATTGCGTGGGACCCATGCCAAATACCCGTCAAGAAAATCAATATTTGTTTACAGTCATGGATACCAGTGCGAGATATCCAGACGCAATCCCTGTAAGGAAAATTATTTCCCGGGTGGTTGTTTGTTCCTTATTAAAGTTCTTTTCTCACGTGGAAATCCCGAGAGAAATTCAGTCAGACCAAGGTACGAACTTTACTTCTAAAACTTTCAGAGAAGCAATGTCCCACTTAGGTATAGAATCCTTGGTGTCCACTAGTTATCACCCTCAATCCCAAGGAACTCTGGAACGTTTTCACCAGACTCTAAAATCTATGCTAAGAGCATATTGTGAACAAGTTTCCCAAGACTGGGATAAGGGGATACCTTTATTATTATTCGCTTTACGAAACAGTGAGCAAGAGAGTATGGGTTTCACCCGTTCAAACTAATATACGGGCACCAGGTCAGAGGCCCATTGACTGTATTGAAAGATGTTTGGATAGGCAAGACTGCATGTTCAATTAAGTCATCACCAATTCTGATGCAAGAACGGTTATCTCAAGCTTGGGAATTAGCCGCAGAAAATTTGGCTAAGTCTCAAAGGAAAATGAAACTTTGGTTCGACCAACGAGCGAAACCCCACTCATTTCAACCCAAAGATTTAGTTATGGCTAAGAGGTTAGTTCCCTGCCATGCTCTCTTACCACTTTACCAAGGTCCTTACGAGGTAGTGAGTAAAGAAAATGATGTAAATTATATACTGAAGATACTTGGAAAACGGAACAGAGTATTTCACATAAATCAACTGAAATCCTATCATTCCAAAACACTACCTATGACTACCATCACTACCTTATCTACTATCGGAGAATATACATCATCAGGTGTCAAAAGAGCCGACCCTCACCTTAAAAATTCTGAAGCTCTACACAATCTTGATAAATTTCTTAACAATCTGGATGATTCAAAAAGGCAAGAAATAAGTAACCTTATATTGAATTATAAAAGTTTATTTGGAGATGTGCTAAAGACTTGCACTCAGGGTATCACAAGGTCGAGCTCCTCGTTTCTCGTCTTATCAAGCAACCACCTTATAAAGTGAGCCCAGCTAAACATCAATTGTTGAAGTAAGAGGTTGACTTTCTTCTCAAACATGGCCTGGCAGAACGAAGAGCCCTTGGGCGTCACCTTGCCTGTTAGTTCCCAAGCCAGACGGAACATTCTGTATGTGTAAGGACTACAGTAAGCTTAACTCCGTCACAGTGAAAAAAGCTGGGAAGATTTCCTAAACAACATGAATCCGAACTTTTGCTTAGAAAAATAAACTCTGTGGTTCTTGATATCTGTTTAAGGCTCATTTCATTAAGAAAAAGGAATAGAAGATATAAACTAGAAAGAGAGAGACACTTCCTATTCAGTCAAAGGTGAAGAGTCACAAAGCTGCTGAGAGGGGTCAATATATCTGAAATATGAAGGGAGGCACTGGTCAATGAAATTGCAAATATCGAACTTAAGCTGAAGGAATCTTACAGGAGACAAGAATCGCAGGAAGAACTAAAAGCCATAAAATAAACTGAAAAAAAAATTTCTTCTCTCATGCCAGATCTAAGGAAAAAATAACATCCCACATTGGGCCCCTGCTTAGGCGAGATGGGACATACACAGATGACAGCTAAGAAATGAGTGAAATACTAAAGTCCCAGTTCGACTCACTGTTCAGTGAGCTGCTACCCAGACTAAGGGTTGACAATCCAAATGAGGTCTTTATGAATGAGACCCAAAATCTGGTCATCTCAAAAATCTTGGATATTATCCAAACACCTCAGGACTTTGAAAAGACAATAAATGACATGCCCATGCACTCTGCCTCAGGCCCAGACTCATGAAACTCTGTGTTCATCAAGAACTGCAAGAAGCCCCTGTCACGTGTCTTCAGCATTCTATGGAGAGGGAGCATGGACACAGGGGTCATCCCACACTCACTAAAAACAACAGACATAGCCCCACTCTACAAAAGTAGCAGAAAAGCAATTGCAAAGAACTACAGACCGATAGCATTAACATAAAAATCATAAAAACTTTTGAAAGGGTTCTAAGAAGCAAGATCGCCAACCACCTAGATACCCACAAATAACACAACCCAGGGCAACACGGATTTAAAGCAGGTTGCTCCTGCCTGTCCCAGCTATTGGACCACTATGACAAGGTCCTGGATGCTGTATAGGATAAACAAAAGACAGATGTAGTATACACAGACTTTGCAAAAGCCTTCGACAAGTGTGACCATGGTGTAATAGCACACAAATTGCGTGATAATGAATAACAGGAAAAGTTGGTAGATGAATCTACAACTTCTGACAAATAGAACACAAAGAGTAATAGTAAGCACAGCAAAGTCTGAGGCACCTACAGTGAAAAGCTCTGTTCCACAAGGCACTATACTCCCTCCCATTCTATTCCTCATCCTCATATCTGACATAGAGATTTAAGCTCCGTGTCTTCCTTTGCGGATGACACCCGAATTGCCATGACAGTGATCTCTGTCGAAGACACTGCAAGACTCCAAGTGGACCTCAACTAAATCTTCAAATGGGCCACCCAAAATAAAATGAGGTTCAACGAAGAGAAATTTCAACTACTCAGATATGGAAACCTTAATGAAATTAAAACTGTATCAAGGTATACGACAAATTCTAACCACACAATAGAGCGAAAAAGTAATGTGAAGGACCTGGAAATGATGATGTCAGAGGATCTCGCCTTCGAAGATCACATCAATGTATAAGAATATAAGAAAGAAGGAACACTGCAACAGGTCTACTGACCCATGCAGAGCAGGTCCATGTCCTCCCCCAGATTAGCCCAATGAGACCCCCGGATTAGCCCAATGACCCACCCAGACTGATCACCTCCACTCAAGGAAGGAGCACGGCACCAGACCCAGCAGCACAAGCTAGTCAGGTCCAACTCACACCCACCCACACCCACTCATGAATTTATCTAACCTATTTTTAAAACTACACAACGTTTTAGCCTCAATAACTGTACTCGGGAGTTTGTTCCACTCATCCACAACTCTATTACCAAACCAGTACTTTCCTATATCCTTCCTGAATCTGAATTTTTCCAACTTGAAACCATTGCTGCGAGTCTTGTCTTGGCTGGAAAATTTCAGCACACTATTTACATCCCCTTTATTTATTCCTGTTTTCCATTTATACACCTCGATCATATCCCCCCTAATTCTACGCCTTTCGAGAGAGTGCAGATTCAGGACCCTCAGTCTATCCTCATAGTGAAGATTTCTGATACATGGGATCATCTTTGTCATCCTCCTCTGTACGTTTTCCAGAGCATTTATATACATTCTATAATACGGTGACCAGAACAGAGCAGCATAGTCTAAATGAGGCCTATCCAAGGATATATAGAGTTGAAGAACAACCTGAGGACTTTTATTATTTATACTTCTAGATATGAAGCCAAGAATTCTGTTAGCTTTATTGCAAACACTAATGAACTGTTGTCTTGGTTTTAGATTACTGCTAACCAGGACTCTTAAATCCTTATCGCAATCAGTAGTATTAAGATCTTCATTATTTAGTTTATATGTGGCATGTTTATTTTCCTGTCCAACATTTAGAACTCTGCATTTGTCTATATTAAACTGCATCTGCCACTTCTCCGACCATTGCATCAGTCTATTCAAATCATCCTGGAGTGCTCTAATGTCCTCATTAGAATGAATTGGACGGCCTATTTTGGTGTCATCAGCAAATTTGCTTATGTCGCTATTTATTCCCTCATCTATGTCGTTTATGTAAATTGTGAACAATAACGGGCCCAACACTGACCCCTGTGGAACACCATTTGTGAGGTGCCCCCATTCTGATTTCTCTCCATTTATGCAAACTCTCTGTTGCCTATTTGTCAGCCATGCCTCTACCCAAGAAAAAATTTCTCCTCCTATTCCGTGTGCCTTAAGTTTCCTCAATAGCCTCTTATGTGGAACTCTATCGAAAGCCTTACTGAAGTCCATATACACAATATCATATTCATTACCATGATTTGCCTCCTCAAACACCTTAGTAAAACCGTGTTGAGATTCATTAATCAATCTGTGCCTATCAAGATGGCAACGAATTGCTTCGGCAATTACTGATTCCATAAATTTTCCCACTGTGCAGGTAATGCTTATTCGTCTATAGTTCGAAACCAAGGATCTGTCACCTGCCTTGTATTTCATTTGCTATTTTCAACTTATCAGGCACTATGCCAGTTTGTAGTGATATGTTAAAAAGATTAGCCAAAGGAATGCTAAGGTCCTCTTTACATTCCTTTAACACCCTTGTAAACAGTTCATCAGGGCATGGGGATTTGTTAGGTTTTAGTTTCTCTATTTTTCTGAGGACCATGTCACTAGTTACCGCAATCGTGCATAGTTTATTATTGTCTTGTTCTACATAATCTATTATTTCTGGAATATCGCTAGTATTTTCCTGAGTGAAAACTGAGAGGAAGTAGGTATTGAGAATTTCACATATATCCTTATCACTGTCAGTGATCTGACCAGAGTTACTCTTAAGTGGGCCAATCTTGTCCCTAATCTTACTTCTGTATACCTGAAAGAACCCTTTTGGGTTAGTCTTTGAATTTCTTGCGACCTTAGCCTCATAATCCTTTTTTGCTTTTCTTATTCCTTTCTTTATTTCTCTCTTTAATTGAATATATTGATTTCTTAACTGCCTATATGCCTCTCTTTTGACCAATGAAATGTTTTAATCCATTGTTCATCCATTTGGGATCATTTTTGTTAGATCTATTTCCCTACTCGGAACAAAAGTTGTCTGGGCAGCTAGAACTATGCTCTGAAAAACGTCATATTGGCAATCAAGATCACCTACATGACCCATATTCAGGACATCCCAATTTAGCCCACCCAGGTAATTTTTCAGTCCCATGAAGTCGGCCAAGCGAAAATTTGGGACAGAGATTTGATTGCAGTTATCTGGGTAATTCCATGATATATTGAAACTAAGTGATTTGTAATCACTTTCCCCAAGCTCATCATTAACCTCAAGATTATTAATTAGTGACTCTTTGTTGGCAAGAACCAAGTCAAGAAGATTGTTTCCTCTAGTTGGTTTTGTCACAACCTGTTCTAAAAAGCAATCCTGAACTGTATCAAGAAAGTGACTAGACACAAGATTTCCTGTCATATTATTCCAATCAATTTGTCTAAAGTTAAAATCTCCCAGTATCACAACCTTATGAATTTCGTCTCATAACAGCATACTGCACTCCCTATCAAGGTTTGGGGGCCTATAAATCACACCCAAAATTAATTTGTCACGACCCTCGAGAAACTGTAGCCAAACAGATTCTGTGTTCGATGTTTCTAATCTTACATCATGTCTAAGACAACAATTTAAATTTTCTGACTTACATCGCCACTCCACCACCCTTCCTGTTGACCCTATCAGTGTGGAATAGTTTATAACCCTGTATGTTGCATTCTGAAGGCATTTCTCTATCTTTAAGGTTGAACCAGGTCTCTGTTATACTAATAATATCTATATTACCTACACTTGCAAGTATTCTTAGCTCATCTATCTTATTTCTTAGACTCCTACTATTCGTATAGTAAACCTTAAGGTAGCTAGTCACTCGTTGCCCTTTACTATCTCTCTTTGTTTGTTGATCAATTGATTTACCATTACTAGCAACTTTATTTTGAATACTGTCTTTTAAACACATCCCTGAGGTATTCCGGTAATAACTGCTGTTTTTTTAACCTTAATACTTCAAATACTGCAGCCTGATTGTTTCCCACAAACACCCATACCTCTATAATCTATCAGATTAAATTCCTGGACAAGACATCAATTACCCTCTCAATCGAATTGGCTAATGCAACCACTCCATCCCCAGAGAGATGAACCCCATCCCTTGCATACATATCACGTTTGCCAAAGAATAGGTCCCAGTTATCAATGAATGGGACTGCAAGTTTCTTGTAGTACCTGTCCAGCCAGTAATTTATACCAATTGCCCTAGACATCCATTCATTGCCCACTTCCTCTCTAGGCAAGATGCTACATATGTCTGGGATCCCTCCCTTAGACCTAACTACTTTTATGGCTGACCTGTACTTATCCAGCAGCTCCTGTCTCCTGCCCTTCCCAATGTCATTACCCCCAGCACTAAGAGAGATAATGGACTTGTTCCCATTACCTGACATAATATTATCCAACCTTCTGACTACGTCACCAACACCACCTCCAGGAAGGCACACCCTCTGTCTGACCTTTCTGTCTCTGTTACAAAAAAGCACCGTCCATATATCTTACCTGGGAATCTCCTACTATTAAAATATTCTTACCTTTATTAGCAGGGGAATCAGTGGTACCCTCAACCTCACTAACAACTGAAGTGCACAAACCACTGGAGAACAGAGAATCAATTTCCTACCTTCACATATTCTCTGGTAATCTTCCTTATCTTCCTTCTTCCTGAACTGTGAACCACTTGCTACTTAAAGCGGCTGCCACTATCACTGCTAGTGACCATTTCCTCCTTACCAGCTAAATCTTTCTCACACTCACTCCCAAACTCATCCAGGCAAAGCTTCAGCCTCCTATTTTCCTCCTGAAGCAATAGAACCTCCTTCCTCAACACTTTAACCTTAGATTCTAAAACACTACAACAAGCCATGGTGCTTGGTAACACCCCAAGCTAACTCCCAGAGAGCTTGGACAGGTATGACCACAGGTTACCACTGACCTCAGTGTACTCGACCACTGACCTCAGTGTACTGACCACTGACCTAATCTGCTAGGAAAATTATGGGATGGATAATGAGAACCTTCAAAACAAGTTAGGCAAAATTGCTGACCTGGAGAGTGTATAAAGAACTTTCATGGCACACATAAGTATGATAAGGCACCTAAATTACTGGAAACGGTTGAAGTCCCTTGATTTGTATTTACTGGAGTGCAGGCGAGATACTTGATTATATACATATATATATATATATATATATATATATATATATATATATATATATATATATATATATATATATATATATGTCGTGCCGAATATATAAAACTGGTCATTTAGCAAGAACTCATTTAAAATTAAGCCATTATCGAAATTCTCTCTTATACGTTTAAAGATATATTTTTTTCATTAATGTTAATGTAAAAATTTTTAATTTTGCACCAAAAGAATCTTAGAAAACTTACCTAACCTTATTATAACAAGCGCAATTTATTTTAGCCTAACCCAACTAAATGTATTTTAGATTTGTTTACAGTAATTTAATAGCAAACAAACACAATGAAATATATATTTTTTTTCGTTAGGTTCAGAATGAATTTGGCGAAATTATTGCATACACAAATTTTCACTTGTCCTATATGGCAAGATGAACGTTGCTATTTAAGCCAAGACTGCAAGTTCTGCCTATTCGGCACGACATATATATATATATATATATATATATATATATATATATATATATATATATATATATATATATATATATGTCGTGCCGAATAGGCAGAACTTGCGATCTTGGCTTAAATAGCAAGGCTTATCTTGCCATATAAGATAAGTGAAAATTTGTGTATGCAATAATTTCGCCAAAATCATTCGGAACCTAACGAAAAAAATATATTTTACTGTGTTTGTTTAGTATTAAATTATTGAAAACAAATCTAAAATATATTTAGTTGGGTTAGGCTAAAATAAATTACTCTTGTTATAATAAGGTTAGGTAAGTTTTCTAAGATTCTTTTGGTGCAAAAATAAAAATTTTAACATTAACGTTAATGAAAAAAATATATCTTTAAAAGTATACGACAAAATTTCAGAAAGAACTTAATTTTAAATGAGTTCTTCCTAATTGACCAGTTTTACATATTCGGCACGACATATATATTTATATATATATATATATATATATATATATATATATATATATATATATATATATATATATATATATATATATATATATATATATATATATATATATATATATATATATATATATATATATATATATATATATATATATACATATATATATATATATATATATATATATATATATATATATATAATATATATATATTATATATATATGGGAGATTCTGAAGAGAAGTTGCAGAGATTGGTGGATGAATTTGGTAGGGTGTGCAAAAGAAGAAAATTAAAGGTGAATACAGGAAAGAGTAAGGTTATGAGGATAACAAAAAGATTAGGTGATGAAAGATTGAATATCAGATTGGAGGGAGAGAGTATGGAGGAGGTGAACGTATTCAGATATTTGGGAGTGGACGTGTCAGCGGATGGGTCTATGAAAGATGAGGTGAATCATAGAATTGATGAGGGAAAAAGAGTGAGTGGTGCACTTAGGAGTCTGTGGAGACAAAGAACTTTGTCCTTGGAGGCAAAGAGGGGAATGTATGAGAGTATAGTTTTACCAACGCTCTTATATGGGTGTGAAGCGTGGGTGATGAATGTTGCAGCGAGGAGAAGGCTGGAGGCAGTGGAGATGTCATGTCTGAGGGCAATGTGTGGTGTGAATATAATGCAGAGAATTCGTAGTTTGGAAGTTAGGAGGAGGTGCGGGATTACCAAAACTGTTGTCCAGAGGGCTGAGGAAGGGTTGTTGAGGTGGTTCGGACATGTAGAGAGAATGGAGCGAAACAGAATGACTTCAAGAGTGTATCAGTCTGTAGTGGAAGGAAGGCGGGGTAGGGGTCGGCCTAGGAAGGGTTGGAGGGAGGGGGTAAAGGAGGTTTTGTGTGCGAGGGGCTTGGACTTCCAGCAGGCATGCGTGAGCGTGTTTGATAGGAGTGAATGGAGACAAATGGTTTTTAATACTTGACGTGCTGTTGGAGTGTGAGCAAAGTAACATTTATGAAGGGATTCAGGGAAACCGGCAGGCCGGACTTGAGTCCTGGAGATGGGAAGTACAGTGCCTGCACTCTGAAGGAGGGGTGTTAATGTTGCAGTTTAAAAACTGTAGTGTAAAGCACCCTTCTGGCAAGACAGTGATGGAGTGAATGATGGTGAAAGTTTTTCTTTTTCGGGCCACCCTGCCTTGGTGGGAATCGGCCGGTGTGATAATAAATAAATAATATATATATATATATATATATATATATATATATATATATATATATATACATATATATATGTCGTGCCGAATAGGCAGAACTTGCGATCTTGGCTTAAATAGCAACGATCATCATGCCATACAGGACAAGCGAAAATTTGTGTATGCAATAATTTCGCCAAAATCATTCTGAACCTAACGAAAAAAATATATTTCATTGTGTTTGTTTAGTATTAAATTACTGTAAACAAATCTAAAATATATTTAGTTGGGCTAGGCTAAAATAAATTGCGCTTGTTATAATCAGGTTAGGTAAGTTTTCTAAGTTCCTTTAGGTGCAAAATTAAAAATTTTTACATTAACATTAATGAAAAAATATATCTATAAACGTATAAGAGAAAATTTTGGAAATGACTTAATTTTAAATGAGTTCTTGCTAATTGACCAGTTTTACATATTCGGCACACTTGCGATCTTGGCTTAAATAGCAACGCTCATCTTGCCATATACGACAAGTGAAAATTTGTGTATGGAATAATTTTGCCAAAATCATTCTGAACCTAACGAAAAAAATACATTTCACTGTGTTTGCCTAGTATTAAATTATTGTAAACAAATCTAAAATATATATAGTTGGTTTAGGCTAAAAAAAATTTTTCTTGTTATAATAAGGTTAGGTAAGTTTTCTAAGATTCTTTTGGTGCAAAATTAAAAATTTTTACATTAACATTAATGAAAAAAATATATCTTTAAACGTATAAGAGAAAATTTTAAAAACGACTTAATTTTAAATGAGTTCATGCTAATTGACCAGTTTTACATATTCGGCACGACATATATATATATATATATATATCTTTCTTTCAACACACCGGCCGTATCCCACCGAGGCGGGGTGGCCCAAAAGGAAAAACGAAAGTTTCTCCTTTTACATTTAGTAATATATACAGGAGAAGAGGTTACTAGCCCCTTGCTCCCGGCATTTTAGTTGCCTCTTACAACACGCATGGCTTACGGAGGAAGAATTCTGTTCCACTTCCCCATGGAGATAAGAGGAAATAAACAAGAATAAGAACTAGAAAGAAAATAGAAGAAAACCCAGAGGGGTGTGTATATATGTGCTTGTACATGTATGTGTAGTGTGACCTAAGTGTAAGTAGAAGTAGCAAGACGTACCTGAAATCTTGCATGTTCATGAGACAGAAAAAAGGACACCAGCAATCCTACCATCATGTAAAACAATTACAGGCTTTCGTTTTACACTCACTTGGCAGGACGGTAGTACCTCCCTGGGCGGTTGCTGTCTACCAACCTACTACCTATATATATATATATATATATATATATATATATATATATATATATATATATATATATATATATATATATATATTTATATATTTGTTATTTTATTATCACACTGGCCGATTCCCACCAAGGCAGGGTGGCCCGAAAAAGAAAAACTTTCACCATCATTCACTCCATCACTGTCTTGCCAGAAGGGTGCTTTACACTACAGTTTTTGAACTGCAACATTAACACCCTTTCTTCAGAGTGCAAGCACTATACTTCCCATCTCCAGGACTCAAGTCCGGCCTGCCGGTTTCCCTAAACCCCTTCATAAATGTTACTTTGCTCACACTCCAACAGCACGTCAAGTATTAAAAACCATTTGTCTCCATTCACTCCTATCAAACACGCTCACGCATGCCTACTGGAAGTCCAAGCTCCTCGCACACAAAACCTCCTTTACCCCCTCCCTCCAACCTTTCCTAGGCCGATCCCTACCCCGCCTTCCTTCCACTACAGACTGATACACTCTTGAAGTCACTCTGTTTCGCTCCATTCTCTCTACATGTCCGAACCACCTCAACAACCCTTCCTCAGACCTCTGGACAAGAGTTTTGGTAATCCCGCACCTCCTCCTAACTTCCAAACTACGAATTCTCTGCATTATATTCACACCACACATTGCTCTCAGACATGACATCTCCACTGCCTCCAGCCTTTTCCTCGTTGCAACTTTCATCACCAATGCTTCACACCCATATAAGAGCATTGGTAAAACTATACTCTCATACATTCCCCTCTTTGCCTCCAAGGACAAAGTTCTTTGTCTCCACAGACTCCTAAGTGCACCACTCACCCTTTTTGCCCTCATCAATTTTATGAGTCCCCTCGTCTTTCATAGATCCATCCGCTGACACGTCCACTCCCAAATATCTCAATACATTCACCTCCTAAATACTCTCTCCTTCCAATCTGATATCCAATCTTTCATCACCTAATCTTTTTGTTATCCTCATAACCTTACTCTTTCCTGTATTCACTTTTAAATTTCTTCTTTTGCACACCCTACCAAATTCATCCACCAATCTCTGCAACTTCTCTTCAGAATCTCCCAAGAGCACAGTGTCATCAGCAAAAAGCAACTGTGACAACTCCCACTTTATGTTTGATTCTTTATCTTTTAACTCCACGCCTCTTGCCAAGACCCTCGCATTTACTTCTCTTACAACCCCATCTATAAATATATTAAACAACCACGGTGACATCACACATCCTTGTCTAAGGCCTACTTTTACTGGGAAATAATTTCCCTCTTTCCTACATACTCTAACTATATATATATATATATATATATATATATATATATATATATATATATATATATATATATATATATATATATATATATATTTATATATATATATATTTATATATATATATATATATATATATATATATATATATATATATATGTATATACATATATATATATATATATATATATATATATATATATATATATATATATATATATATATATATATATATATATACATACATATATATATATATATATATATATATATATATATATATATATATATATTTATATATATATATATATATATATATATATATATACATATATATATATATATATATATATATATATATATATATATATATATATATATATATATATATATATATGTGTGTGTGTGTGTGTGTGTGTGTGTGTGTGTGTACTCACCTATTTGTACTCACCTATTTGTGGTTGCAGGGGTCGAGTCATAGCTCCTGGCCCCGCCTCTTCACTGATTGCTACTAGGTCCTCTCTCTCCCTGCTACATGAGCTTTATCATACCTCGCCTTAAAACTATGTATGGTTCCCGCCTCCACTACTTCACTTTCTAGACTATTCCATGACTTGACTACTCTATGACTGAAGAAATACTTCCTAACATCTCTTCGATTCATCTGAGTCTTCAACTTCCAATTGTGACCTCTTGTGTCTGTGTCCCATCTCTGGAACATCCTGTCTTTGTCCACCTTGTCTATTCCGCGCAGTATTTTATATGTCGTTATCATGTCTCCCCTGACCCTCCTGGCCTCCAGTGTCGTCAGGCCGATTTCCCTCAACCTTTCTTCGTAGGACAATCCCCGTAGCTCTGGGACTAGTCTTGTTGCAAACCTTTGCACTTTCTCTAATTTCTTGACGTGCTTGACTAGGTGTGGATTCCAAACTGGTGCTGCATACTCCAGTATGGGCCTGACGTAAATGGTATACAGGGTCTTGAACGACTCCTTACTGAGGTATCGGAACGCTATCCGTAGGTTTGCCAGGCGCCCGTATGCTGCAGCAGTTATCTGATTTATGTGCGCCTCAGGAGATATGCTCGGTGTTATACTCACCCCCAGATCTTTTTCCTTGAGTGAGGTTTGCAGTCTTTGGCCATCTAAACTATATTGTGTCTGCGGTCTTCTTTGCCCTTCCCCAATCTTCATGACTTTGCATTTGGCAGGGTTAAACTCAAGGAGCCAGTTGCTGGACCAGGCTTGCAGCCTGTCCAGGTCTCTTTGTAGTCCTGCCTGATCCTCATCCGATTTGATTCTTCTCATTAACTTCACATCATCTGCAAACAAGGACACTTCTGAGTCTATCCCTTCCGTTATGTCGTTCACATATACCAAGAACAGCACAGGTCCTAGGACTGACCCCTGTGGAACCCCGCTTGTCACAAGCGCCCACTCTGACACCTCGTCACGTACCATGACTCGTTGTTGCCTCCCTGTCAGGTATTCTCTGATCCATTGCAGTGCCTTTCCTGTTATGTGTGCCTGATCTTCTAGGTTTTTCAGTAACCTCTTGTGAGGAACTGTGTCGAAGGCCTTTTTGCAGTCCAAAAAAATGCAGTCGATCCACCCCTCTCTCTCTTGTCTTACTTCTGTCACCTTGTCATAAAACTCTAGTAGGTTTGTGACACAGGATTTTCCTTCCCTGAAACCATGCTGGTTGTCAATTATACACTTGTTACTTTCCAGGTGCTCCACCACTCTCCTCCTGATGATCTTCTCCATGACCTTGCATACTATACACGTTAGTGATACAGGTCTGTAGTTTAGTGCCTCATGTCTGTCTCCCTTTTTAAAAATTGGGACTACATTTGCCATCTTCCATACCTCAGGGAGTTGCCCAGTTTCAAATGATGTGTTGAAGATCTTTGTTAATGGCACACACAATATCTCTGCTCCCTCTTTAAGGACCCACGGAGAGATGTTGTCTGGTCCCACCGCCTTTGAGGTGTCAAGTTCGCATAGCAGCTTCTTCACTTCCTCCTTGGTTATATGTACCTCATCCAGCACTTGCTGGTGTACCCCCCTGTTCTGATTTCCTGGAGTCCTACTGGTTTCCACTGTAAATACTTCTTTAAATCTCGTGTTGAGCTCCTGACATACCTCTCGGTCGTTGCTTGTGAATTCCCCATCACCCTTCCTCAGTCTGATTACCTGGTCCTTGACTGTTGTTTTCCTCCTGATGTGGCTGTACAACAGCTTCGGGTCAGTCTTGACTTTCGATGCTATGTCATTTTCATATTGTCGCTGAGCCTCCCTTCTTATCTGTGCATATTCATTTCTGGCTCTTCGGCTAATCTCTTTATTTTCCTGAGTTCTCTGTCTTCTGTACCTTTTCCATTCTCTAGTACACCTAGTTTTTGCCTCCCTACACCTTTGGGTGAACCAAGGACTCGTTCTGTTCTTCCCATTATTTCTGTTTCCCTTGGGAACAAACCTCTCCTCTGCCTCCTTGCATTTTGTTGCCACATAGTCCATCATTTCTTGTACTGGTTTTCCTGTCAGTTCCCTCTCCCACTGAATGTTTTGAAGGAAGTTCCTCATGCCTGAGTAGTTCCCCCTTTTGTAGTTTGGTTTTTCCCATCCTATTCCTGCTACTCTCTCCACTTGGAGCTCAACTATGTAGTCGAAGCACAGAACCACATGATCACTAGCTCCCAGGGGCCTTTCATACAAGATATCCTCGATGTCTGAACTACTCAAGGTGAATACAAGGTCCAGTCTTGCTGGTTCATCTTCTCCTCTCTCTCTGGTAGTGTCTCTAACATGTTGATGCATGAGGTTTTCCAGTACTACATCCATCATCTTGGCTCTCCATGTTTCGGAACCCCCATGGGGCTCCAGGTTTTCCCAGTCAATCTCCTTGTGATTGAAATCACCCATAACTAGTAACTTTGCTCCCCCCACGTGTGCTCTCCTGGCCACCTCGGCTAGTGTGTCGACCATGGCTCTGTTGCTCTCATCGTATTCTTCTCTTGGTCTCCTGCAGTTCTGTGGTGGGTTGTACATTACTGCAATTATCACCTTATGTCCCTCAGACTGGATTGTTCCTACTAAGTAGTCCCTTTCACCCGTGCCATCCATTCCTTCCATTTTCTCAAAACCCCACTGGCTTTTAATGAGCAGTGCAACTCCTCCTCCCCCTCTCCTCCCTCTGTCTTTCCTGAAGATTTGATATCCGGGTGGAAAGATTGAATCTGTTATTATTCTGGTGAGTTTTGTTTCTGTGAGTGCTATTATGTCTGGGGATGTCTCCTTGATTCTTTCGTGCCACTCCTCATACTTATTTGTTATTCCATCTGCATTTGTATACCATACCTTCAACTTCTTTTCTAAGACTGTGGTCTGGGAGGTGTATTGGGGTTGGGGAAGTGGGAGACCTGATAAGGAACTATGGGTGGTTGCTGTGGGGGTGGAGTTTGTAATGTAGTGGGTGGGGGCATTGGATATGGCATGGGTGTTGTGGTTTAGAGTGTTTGGCTGCACTGGGGTTGACCTGGTTGGGAGGCTTCTATAGGAAGCTGTGAGGGAGGTTGTATTTGATCTTCTTCCTGTGTCTGGGATCTCCTGTCTGTCTTCTCCATCCCCTCTCTTTCCTCCTTTCGCCTTTGTACCATCTCTCTCAGTTTCCGCCTTTCGTCTTGTGTTCTGTCGCGGTCGAGATACACCTTCCTGTATCCCGGCATGTCCCTTAATCGTGCTTTTTTCTGTAGTATCCTGTTCCGAGTCGATTCTGCCTTGAAGGTCACTTTCACTGGCCGGTTTCTTTTTTTTACAAACCCCCCTATTCTCCGAAAATTTTCCAGCTGGGTCATGTCGTCTTCTCCGATTACTTTCATGATGCTTTCAATTGCTTTTTTTTCCCCTTGTTTTCTTGCTTCATATGTTTCCCCTTCAACTTCCTGTAGCCCATACACAAAGACTGACCTCACCCTTTCATTCTCCCACTGCATATCCCTGTGTATGCCCTCATTCAATTTGATTTCCTCCATTGCAGCTTTCCTTTCTTCAGTTTCACTAGCTACTATACATGGGCTCAGTGGCCTGTCATTTTCCCTTCTCGGCTTTCCCTGGGCTCTGTTGTGGTCTTTTAGGGCCTCCACATATAGCTTAGCTCTTTCATTTACTACAGTCTCCACTGATAGAGCTTCTACATTCAGTTTTGCTCCTCCTTTCCCTACAGTCCCCTTATTTGTGGCTGAGGTAGCGGTCTCTGTTGTCAATCCCATAATGTTCTTTAGTTCTTTAGGCTGTTTCAGATTTTCCAGTTCCTCTTCTAAACTCTGTATCCTGGCCTCTGCTGCTTTGACTTTCACCTCCCACTTCCTGCTTTCCATGTCTATCCTCTCTTCCATTCTCATGCTAAGTTCTTCTAGTTTCTTTTCCCATTCTTGTTCCCTTTTTGTGAGCTCTGCTGCCCAATCTTCCTTTGCAGTTTCCTCCTCCTGTCCCTTGGGTTTTCTTGTTGCTCTCTGGCAACCCATTTTTGTTTTATCCTGATTGCCTCAGAGTGGGAAACCTATGTAATTCTGTATGTTAGGTTAGTATTGTATATGTCAGAGTGTGGGGGGGGAGGTAGAGGAGGAACTGTGGCTATATGGGAGAGTAGTGGGGAGGGGGAGTGGGAAGGAGAGTGAAGCAAGTGGGTAAGTGGGTGGGGAGGGGGAGGGTGAAAGAGGGAGGGGAGGGATCAGGTGAAGGAGTGAGATGTCGGTGGGGGAGGGGGGGAGTGTATGTGTGAGTCTGGCAATATGTGTGTGTGTGTGTGTGTGTGTGTGTTGTGTGTGTTGTGTGTTGCGTGTGTGTGTGTGTGGGGAGGGGTGGGGAGGGGTGGGGAGGGGTGGGGTGGGGTGGGGGTGTGGGTGTGTGTGGGTGTGTGGGTGTGTTTGTGTGTGTGTGTGTGTGGGTGTGTGTGGGTGTGTGTGGGTGTGTGTGGGTGTGTGTGGGTGTGTGGGGGTGTGTGGGTGGGTGTGTGGGTGGGTGTGTGGGTGGGTGTGTGGGTGGGTGTATGGGTGGGTGTGTGTGGGTGTGGGTGTGTGGGTGTGTGGGTGTGTGGGTGTGTGTGGGTGTGGGTGGGTGGGTGGGAGGGTGTGTGTGTGGGTGGGAGGGTGTATGTGTGGGTGGGTGGGTGTGTGGGTGGGTGTGTGGGTGGGTGGGTGTGTGGGTGGGTGGGTGTGTGGGTGTGTGGTTGGGTGTGTGGGTGGGTATGTGTGGGTGTGTGTGGGTGTGTGTGGGTGTATGTGGGTGTGTGGGTGTGTGTGGGTGTGTGTGGGTGTGTGTGGGTGTGTGTGGGTGTGTGTGTGTGGGTGTGTGTGGGTGTGTGGGTGTGTGGCTGTGCGTGCGCACACTAGGCTACGCTACTCTTTTGAAGATTATAAAAAAAAAATTTTCACAATCAATTCCTTATTATATGCACTAATATATACTGTATAATATTAATTGCGTACACTTGTGTTTGTGTGTATGTGTGTTTACTAGCTTGTCGTTCTTTGAAAAAGAGGGGGGGGGGGGTTACGTTAACACTATTTGTTATTGTTGTTGGTTCACCGGTACTCTCCCGGCCCAGATCTCCGCACACTAGGCTACTTTACTTTTTGAAGATAATAGGATTATTTTTTCTCACTCAATTCCTTATTATTATATACTAATGTTTGTTATAACAATAATTACGGGTGCACACGTGTGTTTGTATGTGCGTACTTGTTTACTAGCTTGTCCCTCAGAAAAACGGGGGGGGGGGTCACTAGGCTACACAACTCTTCTGGAATTTACCTGGCGATATTTAGATAATTTACTAACCACTATCTATCTCCTGGTACTGAAATAGGGAGAGAGAGATGGTATAGCATACAACCAGCAGGGCGAGACACTTGAGACTTTAGACACTAACCAAAATTAACCACAAATAGGCAAGTGATGTCGTCTGCACAACAATGGAGGTTCCTGCTGGTCGTCTATCAACTCCTTCAATTTTGTAACTTCTTCAGGAACTTTATCATGCATTCAAGTTTTTATTTTCTTTTTCTTTTAAGACTTGGTATTCCCTCTTTTTTCTTTAGTACAGTATTATGGTCATAACAAGTCTGATGATGTTAGCTACATTCACAACACCAACAGCTGGGGATTGACTAATTTTTCTTACTTTCAGTATTTACTTAATCACTCTTTTATGACCTTATCACTACACTGCTGCTATAATCAACCAACATATGTATTTGTTAATATTTCAGATCACACCATTAACCCAATTAACTGTTTGGATATTTTGTGTCAAAACTGCGGCCAGTAGCCTCATCAGCTGACTGCTACCCTCCCTCACTCAAATTTCATTCAAATTTAAATTGTAAAATTCTTGATCCTATCACATTATTCGCACTCTTGAAAGCTATTACACTCTTGTAGGTATGTTCACTGATTCACTCACGTACGATGACCGCTAATAATATCTTAGGACAGCCACTAGAACGCTAAATCCTGGGAGCACTATTTAGCGATACTGCTTCACGTGTGTGTGTGTGTGTGTGTGAGTGAGTATATATATATATGTCGTGCCGAATAGGCAGAACTTGCGATCTTGGCTTAAATAGCAACGCTCATCTTGCCATATAGGACAAGTGAAAATTTGTGTATGCAATAATTTCGCCAAAATCATTCTGAACCTAACGAAAAAAATATATTTCACTGTGTTTGTTTAGTATTAAATTATTGTAAACAAACATAAAATATAATTAGTTGGGTTAGGCTAAAATAAATTGTTCTTGTTATAATAAGGCTAGGTAAGTTTTCTAAGATTCTTTTGTAGCAAAATTAAATTTTTTTACATTAACATTAATAAAAAAAAGTATATCTTTAAAGGTATAAGAGAAAATTTTAGAAAGGAAGTAATTTTAAATGAGTTCTTGCTAATTGACCAGTTTTACATATTCGGCACGACATTATATATATATATATATATATATATATATATATATATATATATATATATATATATATATATATATATATATATATATATATATATATATATGTATATATATATATATATATATATATATATATATATATATATATATATATATATATATATATATATATATATATATGTGTGTGTGTGTGTGTGTGTGTGTGTGTGTGTGTTTGTGTGTATTCGCGCACACAAAGCAAGTATTTGCTGGTTGTATCATCTATTGTCTTATTAACATGAATATAATTTATTTTCACAGTGTGTGAGCATGATTATTACGTACCTGGTGATACTACTACAGGTGGGCTCCGATTCACCCGGCAACAATTCTACGTCAACGAACAACACCCTCCATGTACAATGAAGCAGAGGTTGCCTGAACTTAGAATGAAGAAACAAACAAACTCATAACACTTAGACAGTGTCCCACATCTTTACTGGAAATGTCCGTCACACTAGATGAACAAACGTATCATTTGGGTTGCACCTAGAATGAGGTGATTTTAGTAATAACTAATATAAGCGACGTGGGTGAAACGTTAAAATGTTTCACCCTTGTCAACTGAAAGAAAGAATCCAACCTAGTCAGCCTATTCTGCAAATAACTCACTTTAATACCAAAAGAATAATTAACAATAGTTGGCAGAGTAACATAAAAGCGTATCAGTTTACCTTTTCGCTCGCATTTTATTATACTGAAATAATTATTAAAAACAAAGCTAAATTTCCTTATTAAATTATTAGTCAGAAAAACACAAAATTGAATATATTGTAACTTTTTTAATAAAAAAGAAAAACTTTCATCATTTACTCCATCACTGTCTTGCCAGAGGCACGCTTACACTGCAGTTATAAAACTGCAACAATAACACCCTCTCCTTCAGAGTGCAGACACTGTTGATAAATTAGACACATGTGCAACTCTTGGGTATCTTTATTGAGGAAACGTTTCGCCACACAGTGGCTTCATCAGTTCAAACGTAGGAGAAACTTGAAGAACAGGAGGAGAATGAGGTAATCAGTCCCTCAACCTTGAGTCGATGTGTTCAGTCCATCAATCTTGAATAGAATACCTTCTATGTATTCTATTATGTATGTATGCTATTATTCTATTCTTCTATGTATTCTATTCAAGATTGATCCCCTCAAGGAAGGCTCCTTGACGCTGGTGAGGGGCTCTTGATCTAGGGAATTGGATCTGTGCTCCAGTTCCCTGAATTAAGCCTGAATGCCTTCCATCCCCCCATAGGCGCTGTATAATCCTACGGGTTTAGTGCTTCCCCCTTGATTATAATAATAATAAATATTCAAGATTGATGGACTGAACACATCGACTCAAGGTTGAGGGACTGATTACCTCATTCTCCTCCTGTTCTTCAAGTTTCTCCTACGTTTGGACTGATGAAGACACTGTGTGGCGAAACGTTTCCTCAATAAAGATACCCAAGAGTTGCACATGTGTCTAATTTATCAACATGTCGGTTCTCTGAACCATTCATCTGCAGGCACTGTACTTCCCATCTCCAAGACTCAAGTCCGTCCCTCCAGCTTCCCTGAATCCCTTCATAAATGTTACCTTCCTAACACTCCAACAGAAGGGCTAGTCATAAAAAACATCTGTCTCCATTCGCTCCTATCAAACATGCTCATACATGCTTGCTGGAAGCCCAAGCCCCTCTCACATAAAACTTCCTTCACCCCTTCCCTCCAACCTTTCCTAGGCCGGCCCCTACCCAGTTTTTCTTCCACTACAGATTTATACACTCTCGAAGTCATTCTATTTTGTTCCAACATCTCTACATATCTGAACCCCATCAACAACCCCTCCTCAGCCCTCTGGATAATACTTTTAGTAATCCTGCACCTCTTCCTAATTTCCAAACTACGGATTCTCTGCATTATATTCACACCAAACATTGCCCTAAGACATGACATCTCCGCTGCCTCCAGCCTTCTCCTTGTTGCTACACTCACCACCCATGCTTCACACCCATGAAAGAACTTTTAAATAACTATACTCTCGTACATTACTCTCTTTGCTTTCATGGATAATGTTCTTTGTCTCCTCAGACTCCTCAGTGCACCACTCACCCTTTTCTCCTCATCAGTTCTATGATTCAACTCAACTTTCATAGACCCATCTGCTGACACGTCCACTCCCAAATATCTGAATACATTCACCTCCACACTCTCTCCCTCCAATATGATATCCACTCTTTCCTTTCCTAAATTGTTTTGTTAGCCACATCAGTTTACTCTTTCCAATATTCACTTTTAATTTCCTTCTTTTATATACCCTACCAAACTCATCCATTAAACTTTGCAACTTCTCTTAAGAATCTCCCATAAGCACAGTGTCATCAGCAAAGAGCAACTGTGACAACTCCCACTTTGTGTTAGATTCTTTATATTTTAACCCCACACCTCTTGCCAACACCCAAACATTAAGTTCTCTTACAATCCCATCTATAAATATACTGAACAACCATGGAAACATTGTTCATCTGCTATTCTGCTCTCCGTCTTACTGTCAATTCTTTCACTATTAACTCTACCATACATTTTACCAGGTATACTTTTTACATTCTCTCTTGTCCCCTTTGCCTTTATACAAAGGAACTATGCACGCTTAACTGCGATAAAGCACCTCAATTACTGGGAACACTTGACGTTCCTAAACCTGTACTCCCTAGAATGCAGGCGGGAGTGATACATGATTATATACACGTGGAAAATCCTAGAGAGATTAGTACCAAACTTGCACACGAAAATCACTCCCTACAAAAGCAAAAGACTCGGCAGACGATGCAACGTCCCCCAGTGGAAAGCTGGGTTGCCACTACATAAGAACATAAGAAAGGAGGATCACTGCAGCAGGCCTGTTGGCCCATACTCGGCAGGTCCTTTACAATCCATCCCACTAACGAAACATTTGCCCAACCCAATTTTCAATGCTCCCCAAGAAATAAGCTCTGATAACTCTATCCACTCATTTGCAAGTCCCACTCAAATTCAACCCCTCCCACTCATATATTTATCCAACCTAAATTTGAAACTACCCAAAGTCCTAGCCTCAATAACCCAACTAGGTAGACTGTTCCACTCATCAACTACCCTATTTGCAACTAATACTTTCCTATGTCCTTTCTAAATCTAAACTTGTCTAATTTAAATCCATTACTGCGGGTTCTCTCTTGGAGAGATATCCTCAAGACTTTATTAATAGCTCCTTTATTAATACCTATCTTCCACTTATACACTTCGATCATGTCTCCCCTCATTCTTCATCTAACAAGTGAATGTAATTTAAGAGTCTTTAATCTTTCTTCATAAGGAAGATTTCTAATGCTATGTATTAATATAGTCATTCTACGCTGAATGTTTTCTAACGAATTTATGTCCATTCTGTAATATGGAGACCAGAACTGAGCTGCATAATCTAGGTGAGGCCTTACTAATGATGTATAAAGCTGCAGTATGACCTCTGGACTTCTGTTGCTTACACTTCTTGATATAAATCCCAATAATCTATTTGCCCTATTATGTACGCTTAGACACTACTGTCTTGGTTTAAGGTTACTGCTCACCATAACCCTCAAGTCCCTTTCACAATCTGTATGGCTAAGTTTTACATTATTTAACTTATAAGTGCTAGGGTTATGGACACTCCCGAGCTTCAGAACCTTGCATGTATCTACATTGAACTGCATCTGCCACTTTGCTGACCAGGTATTGAGTTTGTCTAAATCCTCCTGAAGTTCCCTAATATCTACGTTTGAATAAATTATCTTACCTATCTTAAAGTGTCATCGGCGAATTTGCTCATATCACTAGTAATTCCCTCATCAAGTTCATTGATATATATTATAAACAACAACGGGCCCAAGACTGATCCGTGTGAAACGCTACTTGTTACAGATCCCCACTCAGATTTAACCCCATTTATGGACACTCTCTGCTTCCGAGAGCACTTTTCCCCCAATGCCATGAGCTGCCACTTTCTTTAACAGTCTTTGGTGTCGAACTCTATCAAAAGCCTTACTAAAATCTAAGTAAATAATATCAAATTCTTTATCGTGATCAACAGCCTCAAAAGCTTTACTGAAGAAAGTTAATAAATTAGTTAGACAAGAACGGCCTCTCGTAAATCCATGCTGAGTATCATTAATCAAGCTATGCTTATCGAGATGGCTTCTTATCATCTCAGCTATAATTGACTCTAGTAATTTGCCTACAATTGAGGTCAGGCTTATTATGCGGTAATTTGACGGTAACGACTTGTCCCCTGCTTTAAAAATAGGAATTACATTAGCCATCTTACACATATCAGACACTACACCTGTTTGAAGAGAAAAATTAAAAATATTAGTTAATGGTTCACAGAGTTCCATTTTGCATTCCTTAAGAACCCTTGAAAAAAGCTCATCAGGACCCGGCGACTTAATTTGCTTCAGTCTGTCTATCTGCTTCACAACCATTTCACTAGTGACTGTGATGTTACATAATTTATCTTCTTCAGGCCCACTATAAAAATTAATTACTGGAATATTGTTAGTGTCTTCCTGTGTAAAAACCGAGAGAAAATAATTATTTAAAATCGAGCACATCTCATTCTCTTTGTCAGTAAGATGCCCATAGTTATTTTTAAGGGGACCTATCTTATCTCTAACTTTTGTTCTATAGACCTGGAAAAAACTTTTTGGGTTAGTTTTCGAATCCCTAGCAACTTTAATTTCATAGTCCCTTTTAGCTTTTCTTATCCCCTTTTTAATGTCCCTCTTAATGTCAATATACTGATTCATAAGATGACCCTCACCTCTTTTGATACGTCTATAAATTCCCTTCTTATGCCCTAGTAGATATTTCAGCCTATTATTCATCCATTTTGGGTCATTTCTATTTGATCTACTTTCTTTATACGAGATAAACGTTCTTTGAGCAGCATGTATAGTGTTCAGAAAACTGTCATATTGATAGCTCTCTTCGTTACCCCAGTCAACAGATGATAAGTGTTCTCTAAGCTCATCGTAATCTGCTAAGCAAAAATCTGGGACTGTTACTGAGTTATCCCTTCTATCATAGTTCCATTCAATGCTAAATGTAATTGATTTGTGGTCGCTAGCACACAGTTCCTCTGAAATTTCTAAATTATTAGCAAGGGATTCATTGTTTGCCAGAACTAAGTCAAGCAGGTTATTTCCCCTTGTAGGTTCTGTCACAAACTGCTTCAAAAAACAATCCTGAACTACTTCTAAGAAGTCGTATGATTCTAAATTCCCAGTCAAGAAATTCCAATGAATATGACTAAAGTTAAAGTCTCCTAGAATTACTACATTATCGTGCCTTGTGGCCTTAACAATTTCCTCCCATAGTAATCTCCCTTGGTCCCTATCTAAGTTTGGGGGACGGTATATCACACCTAAAATCAATTTTTCATGCCCCTCTGAAAATTCTATCCAAACAGACTGTATGTGCTACTTCAGACTTAATACCCGTTTTTATGCAACAGTTCAAGCGATCTCGGACATACAATGCCACCCCACCCCCTTTCCTGATACTTCTATCTACTTGGAACAATTTAAAACCCTGAATGTGACATTCCGCAGGATTGTCCCGACTTTTTTAATGTTACCTGCACTAGCAACTAATCTCAACTCGTCCATCTTATTCCTAGCACTACGGCTATTAGCATAATAAACACTGAAAGACTCTCCTTTCTCTTTACCCTTCTTGCTCATTTCTGTTTTTCCACTAAACCTATTACTGTCCTTATCACCTAGCGTCACTGGCTTTTCAATATCTACCTCGTTCTGCTTAATACTAGTTCCCCTAGAGCTCATAATATTACTACACTGGGACTTCACTGTTTTCCTGCCAAAACCCATACCACTAACTATTCCTAGTTTAAAGTCCTAACAGCTCCCTCCACTGCAGTTGCCAGTGCCCCCACCCCAGACCTAGATAAGTGAACCCCATCCCTGGCATACATGTCATTTCTGCCATAGAAGAGGTCCCAGTTGTCAATGAATGTTACTGCATTTTCCTTACACGATAAGAGACAACACAGTAAGTATGAGGGGCCCAAGTCTGTTCAACTGCCTCCCAGCATACATAAGGGGGATTACCAATAGACCCCTGGCTGTCTTCAAGCAGGCACTGGACAGGCACCTTAAGTCAGTACCTGACCATCCGGGCTGTGGGTCGTATGTTCGACTGCGTGCTGCTAGCAGTAACAGCCTGGTTGATCAAGCCTTGGTCTACCATGAGGCCTGGTCACAGACGGGGCCACGGGGGCGTTGACCCCCAGAACTCTCTCCAGGTATACTCCAGGTATAGACTCTCTGCCAATCCGTAGGTACCTTACCCTCTTCCATACATTTATTAAATAAAAGCTCTAACTCGTCCAAAACTATATCCCCACCTGCTTTTAACATTTCTATCTTTATCCCATCAATCCCAGCTGCTTTACCCCCTTTCATTCGATCCACTGCCTCACGAACTTCCCCCACACTCACAACTGGCTCCTCCTCACTCCTACAAGATGTTACTCCTCCTTGTCCTATACACGAAATCACAGATTCTTTATTTTCATCAACATTTAACAATTCCCTTCATCTTCCTGATACCTCCAACTCTCCATTTAATAACTCTCCTCTCCTATTTTTAACTATCATATCCATTCGTTCCCTAGGCTTTCTCAGCTTATAAATCTCTCACTAAAACTTTTTCTTATCTTCACCGAATCTGGTTGATAACATCTCACCCATTTTGTCATTTGCTTTCTTTTTAGATTGCTTCACTACTCTCTTAACCTCTCCTTTTCTCTCCACATACTCCTCCCTCCTTGCATCACTTCCACTTTGTAAAAACCTCTAATATGCCATCTTGAAAGGCATAAACTGATTAATGAATCTCAGCACGGTTTTTTTTTTAAATATATGTTACCTCTAAGCAAACCCCTTTCTATGCAATGTTCAGTTAAATGCTCCCCATTATCATTTACACCTGGCATCCCAAAATTACCTACCACATCCTCTCCAAACGTGTCTCCTACTTTAGCATTTAGGTCCCCTACCACAATTACTCTCTCACTTGATTCGTAAGTTCCTACACGCTCGCTTAACATCTTCCAGAATCTCTCTCCTCTACTCTCCTTTCTTCTCCAAGAACATACACACTTATTATGACCCACTTTTCTCATCTGACCCTTATTTTAATGCACATAATCCTGAAATTTATACATTTATATTCCCTCTTTCCCTTTCATAACTGTTCCTTCAACATTATTGCTACACTTTATTTAGCCACCTAATTCTGTCACATACTCCTAACTTACTCCTATCTATTTCTCCCCATTGAAACTCACCTACCCCTTTCATGTTTGTATCGCTTAGAGGTAGGATATTCAACTTCTTTTCATCCATAACATTAGCAATTATCATTTTCTTATCATCTGCACTACATCCACGCACATTCAAGCATCCCAGTTTTATAAAGTTCTTCTCTCTTATAGTAGTTTATGCAGGAGAAGGAGTTACTATCTCATTGCTCCCGGCATTTTAGTCGCCTCCTACGACATGTATGACTTATGGAGGAAAGACACTTTTCCACTTCCCCATGGAGAATAGTAGCACACTTAAGGAATATTTAAAGCACATTTAATATGATATTTTAAGCTAAGATTTAGTAGTGAGAGCAGCAACATTACGTTCAATATTTGTGACACAAATTCTGAAAAGTTTGCAAATTTGATCATCAGTTTCGACCGATGCTCTGATTTTACTTTTTTCATTTGTGAAAAACTTTGATTTCAGATGTAGAGCATTTGTTACCAAGGTATGGATGTCCTTGTAACTAGTTCTTTTGATTTGAAAATGTGTCAGACGTGCATGAAACGTCTTGTGACTATCTTCCGTGTACACGTTTCTGAGAGTTTTATTGCCTGGTAAGTCAATAAATTCCATGTGAATTATTTCACTTAAGTCTTCTGGTGAAGCTTCGAAGGGATTAGGAAACATTATCATATGTTCATTATAATGGAAATCACCAAGACTTTTTTCTTGCAGTCAACAATTAATTAAATCCTCATTTCACCGTGAAATGAGGATTTAATTAAATGTTGGATACAAGTTCTTTATAGTAAGGAAATTGTGGAAAATTACCTTCAGACCTTCGCAGACTCCCTATCAGTGAATAATCTGCCTCTCTCTCTCAGCAATATATTTAACTACGTCATAGCTATCATCCGCACCACATACATTTCCACCACTACCCCTGGTAAAATCTTCTTGCTGCTAAGTTTTGAGAGAAATTATCTTGTTTGTCTATACTTTCTCTTGAAACAACAAGTAGTTCTTGATATATGTACTATGCCACCTTGCAGTGTGTCTCCATGTCTATGGTATATCACTTTATTATGACTGTGCATCACTACATTAATTGTTCTTCTCTAATTTAACTCTGCATTCTGCCGTCATAGAGTTATAGATCTGTATGTTATATTTAACAATATGAAGGTTTAATGTTAGGCAGGAAGCTAGAGTCGTGTAATACTTGGTGTCACATGACAGTGGTACCGTGGCTGCAAACTCTTGCCTTAGTTGGTGTCACGTGATAGTGGCACAGTGGCTGCCAACTCTTGCCTTAGTTGGTGTCACATGACAGTGGCACCGTGGCTGCAAACTCTTGCCTTAGTTGGTGTCACATGACAGTGGTACCGTGGCTGCAAACTCTTGCCTTAGTTGGTGTCACATGACAGTGGTACCGTGGCTGCAAACTCTTGCCTTAGTTGGTGTCACATGACAGTGGCACTGTGGCTGCCAACTCTTGCCTTATTTGGTGTCACATGACAGTGGTACCGTGGCTGCCAACTCTTGCCTTAGTTGGTGTCACATGACAGTGGCACCGTGGCTGCCAATTCTTGCCTGATTCACAAATAAACAATAATTGTTATTATTCAGACACAATACACTGACTTACGTAGTTGGTTCCCACGCTTATTCTTACATAGGATGTGTATTGCTTCTTTTAAACATTTCAATGTGTTTAATATTTTTTTTCACACCAGATTTAAAGTCAACACACAAAAATTATGTCTTGAAATTTTCTTAAAATATTTCTTTTTTATCAGTTTAATATTTATGCAGAATTAATATTTAATAGGCCAATTTAAACCTTCGTGGATCGTGGACTGGTGATCACAACTCTGTGTCTCCACATACAATACATTATCCACCAAGAGACCTGGTCTCAGACCAAGCCACGGGGGCGTTTACCCCCGAAACCTTCTCCAGGTAAACTCCAGGTAATTTCCATGAAGATTAGAAAAATTTAAGAGCATTGTTGTGGGAAAGATAAATGTTTTCTTAGTAATTTCAGTTTTTATTGACCCTGATATTGTAATTCATAGTACATAAGAAAGTGTTTTAAATCGCAATTTCTAGTCACTCTCATTTTTTCTTTTGAATGTAAGATAGTAGGTAGAATGAAGCTAAGATGGATATTAATTAATTTTGTGGAAAATGCCTTTTTGGTGGAATGTAAATCCTTATGAAAATCATCACATTGTAAAGTGATGATTATTCTATTATTATTATTATTATTATTATTATTATTATTATTATTATTATTATTATTATTATTATTATTATTATTATTATTATTATTATTATTATTATTGTCAAAAATACTGTACATTCTCCAAAAATACAGTGTATTTTTTATGTAAATTAATGTAATATATTGTAGGTAATAAAAATTAATTTGTAAATAAATAAAGAACCAGAGAGGGTTATTGTTTTGAATTGACCGAGATAAACGTTAGTGGAAATCGGAAGAATTTTCGTCGCTCTAGGGGTTATATTGGGCTTAAAACCTCTCAAATAGAAGCCGAAATTGTTGGATTTGCAGTCCTTCATAACATGAGCATTAGACGAATGGACAGGACAGCTTTGGAACCCCAGCTAAGTTGTCTATTTATGTTGAAATTCTGGCCAGTATTTTCTTCATATTTTAGGCAGGGAGGTTTTGTGTATGACACACCATAATCTCCAGACTAATTGGTGAGTCTTATTATTATAAATTCTCCTTCAATGTATATGTATTCACATTTTAAATTTAATATACAGTCCACATATTTATATAGGTCCAGAGTGACTTGTGGAGAGATAGATTATAGTAGGTATTGAAGGGGGACATTTTTTGCGACCTAAGAGTCCTAAAATTCCTACTTGTCTCTGTAACCTTGATAAAGAATAATTATCTTTGTTACCATTTACTGGTATGTATCATATGAGTTACATCCTGGTAAATTTAATTTTCCACAATTATTATTATTATTATTATTATTATTATTATTAGTAGTAGTAGTAGTAGTAGTAGTAGTAGTAGTAGTAGTAGTAGTAGAGTATCAGCAGCAGGTACTACTAATAGTAGCATTAGTAGTAGTAATTGGAAGCCTGAAGACTGGGAAGTAATCAGGTTTGATCCGAGAGAAAAAACAGCCACTATTATTCTGATCAAGAGACCTTCACTGGCATCAGTGCTCCATCTCTAAATGGTGACGAAAATTGTCCAGACTTAAAGTATAAAAATGGTTATAACTATGACCATATTTTTTAAAGGAGTGGATTGGTAAGCCAGATGAAGGTCTCGGTCAAACGACCTAAAGCTCCAACGGTGGGTCATCATCTGACTAAGACTTACATCAGGAAATAGTGGCGTTTAAAACATTATTTCAGTAATGTAATAAAATCTTTATTTCTGGAAGTACATGTACAAAGTATACAGTCCTAGCTGACATCCTAGCTGACATGTGACACACACCAGTCAACTAACACCCAGGTACCCATTTTACTGATGGGTGAGCATGGACAGTGGGTATCTTATGGAAACACATCCCTAATGTTTTCCAGCTGTACCGGAGATTCTAATTCCGGAGTTCAGTGTGTGAGCTGAGTGCGCTAACGATCCAGCTACGGGACATCCAGAGACTTGTATATTTACTTTAAAAGCATTTACTAACTTCATGATATTGGAAGCAAATACTTTGCTAAGTGATGCGTGATCTGGTGTTGTATGTCCGTTTAAATGATGGTTGTGAGACGCCCAGTAGGTATGAATGCCTCACAGAATTTCTTACATTGTATTTGTAAACATTCGAGCATACATTTCCACTCTGGAGCTCTCTTGAAGCCGCTGTCGTATTTACGTTACCTTGAGTATTGCCACACAGGGAATTGATCTAAATATTTTTTACTTCTTCCTGATTCACGGGTACTCTTCTAGCCTGGGTATTTTCCAGGTGGCGACCCGGCCTTGACTCCCTCTCTTGGGAGTGTCTCAGACCTATATCTGCCATGGAAGGTACTAGAACCTCTTCATCTTCTGGGACCAACTGTTCCCAGGCCTAGCCCCATTCCCTGCCCTTAGGGGGCCCGTAGGGAGAAGCTACCCCTCTGGTCTCCATTCTCCCCACCTCAGGGGGGCTTGTGGGAATGGCATTCTTGTGAGCTGCTCTGGCTCTGGCACCTTACCTAAGAAGGCTCGTGGGAGAGGTGTCCGCTTTATTTTTACTGTTCGTTTGTTAGTTTTAAAGTCTCTCTTCTGCACAAAGTAATTGCTGTTGAATATCACCTGCACACAGGTGATATTCAATACGGAATAAAATGTTTTATTGCTGTATATACATTAAAAAAAATAAACATTCTGGCACATACATATTATTTTTAATGTCCTGATTTAAAATCCAAAAACCTGACATGGTTTGTTTTCTTATAAGCATTCTGCGAACGATATCCCAAGTATCAAAATAGATATACTATTTTATAGTGTGTTTATAACAAAAAACATTTGCAACTTCATGAAAAATATACATTTTGGAATATATATCCTATATTTTATGTCCTGATATAAACTCATCTCGAAAGTGACGTTCTCCCGCTGCCATAGGAGACCCAGAGCTACAGATCAGTGCAGGTCCCTCATTATGTCCTTCCACATTTCCAGTTGACTTTGTTTCGCCACCCGCACCTTGGCTCATTCCGATACACATGACACACGATACACATTTCCCAGATGCGCATGATACACTGTAGTAGGCTCGCCTGGCTGACATCAGTGACATCCTACTACGTATTTAGAAAGCCGCTTATTATGCTGAGCATTTCCCACAAATTAGGTCAGTTTTGTCCCAAGATGCGACCCACACCAGTCCACTAACACCCAGGTACCCATTTTACTGATGGTTGAACATAGACAACCGGCGTAAAGAAACACGCCCAAT
The DNA here is from genome assembly GCF_038502225.1 of Cherax quadricarinatus. Taxonomy (NCBI): domain Eukaryota; kingdom Metazoa; phylum Arthropoda; class Malacostraca; order Decapoda; family Parastacidae; genus Cherax; species Cherax quadricarinatus. Next base: position 1,527,905 of record NC_091318.1, read on the forward strand.
GTTTCTACCCTCTCCCGAACACGGACCCCTCACCATGTGAAGCGAGAGCTTTACACACGGGGCACCATGGCCTGGTGGCCCCGTGGCCACGGCGCACTTTTTCACAGTGGCTTCAAGCTCAATGTGTATTTTATCGTATTAATCTCACTGATATAAGAAGAAAATTCCACTTTGGTTTAGCTGCCAATCTGTAGTATTTTAGTGGAAAGTTTGAATTAGATCTTGGCACCGTATGTCCTCATCCACTTCAAATCTTTAATGCTATTAATTGAAAGCATATGACCGTGTTTCATGATCAAGCCACGTCTTTGCAAGAGATCAGTGTTGCAAATAGTGGGGTTTTAATGAGAGACAATTCACCTTTTACCTTGGTAGGACAATTAAGCAAAATCCTGTACCCACTTTATTATCATGTTAAAGATTGTTACAAAAAATGCGATATCTAAAAAGCATAGAGATCTCCAGTGAATACTAGAAAGGACTGCCCTTCTAGCATCCAGCCTGTTACTGGGTTTTTGTAACAAGTTGTCAGTATCCTGGTCCAATTATCCATTAGTATTCAGTAAGATTCAATAGTGCTTCAGGATTACAACTGGTAGGCTATTAACTAAAGAAATTAAAATTTAATAAGTTTATTAATAACAATAAAGTTGTCTAGGCCTATAAGATCAAAGTAAATTACAGTAATAAATTGAATATAATATAGGATACAAGTTGCTACACTTCTCTCTTGTACAGTAGTATAGAGCTGAAGGCACATATCACATCTTTATGGCTCTTAAGTATCGTCTGGTACATTGTTAACATTTAACAACATAATACATATATATATAAGTTTGTGTGTATGTGTGTAATTGCTCTAAGTAGTTCACTATGTCTCAAGACTCGACTAGACTTAACCAGTGACTGACTAAAAGTCCTCACATAAACTAACTTCTTGACCAACCTGGCAATCAGAACAGCTTGCTTGAACAATAAAACAAATGATAAGCTGAACAGCAATATAACAAGCAACAGCCACACAGAATCAGGAACAAGAAGATAACATAACGACACTAAGTAGGGACCATCTACAGATCCTCCACAAAAGTCACAAAACTCCCATACTACTGAATCTAAGTTCAGCATTAGAAAATCCCTGACTGTGACAGTGCACAGATACCAGTACAAATTAGGTCAGAAGCTACAGCTCAGGACCTGAGTTTCTCAGAGTGTCCATGTGACACACAACCTCAGTACAACGTCAAAAATCACTAAGTCTAGGCAATGTTCTGTGAACAGAGTTACACAGAACCAACAACAAGAAAACAACAGAGGCAATCTTCCAATGAGGGCCATCAAGGGAGAGTTGGAGAGGCCGTCTTGTTGGAAGGCTCGCCAAACGGACAAGAACTAGCGCAGGCCAGACCGACCCTCACTCCTGGTGAGGTGTGAACACCCCACCCTGATCACGTGACTCTCCGTGGACTGCTGCTGCCCAGCAACTACAGAGAAGCCAGCAGGGAAACAAGCTGAGCGATAGTTAGACAATGCTGTCAGCTACTTAACACTCGAACTATGAGCACTGAATAATACATAAATGTTACATCCTACCTAATAATATAACTAAGTCAAATAATAATATAAAGCAATATATTTACGATTTAGCTAATATCGCAAATATAAGCAATATAAAATTATATGAACAGGTAATATACATTATATACATTGTGACCCATTCAGGGGTCGCAATAAAGATGTACATTGACGTCTATACCCAGACAACAAGACTCAAGCATTCTGCTTTGCTTCATGGTGGAAGTTTTGCACTTCTTTTGTGTCTCAGGAGACAAGGGCAAGCTACGGCAGATGGAAGGCGCCGCGGGGTAGATTCCTTTTAGACTTAGTCGAGACAACTCGTGCATCATGCTGTAATAACAAAGACACTAGTGATCACGCATTTTGTTTACGAAAGAGTCTCAACTGACACAGCAGAACAATTACAGAGAAGTGTGATCAGCTTCCTGTAATGACATCACTGTGAAGAGAACAAATCTTGTGGAACATAGTGTACCAGTGTGAGTGTTACTTAATCCCAGACTGAGTGGAAGAGGTGGACATCCAAGGACACTTCAGCTTCAGTCAATTCAATGGATAGCTGTCGAAAGGTGCAACCAACACCATAGGTCATGCTACAAGAGCAAGGAAGGTTTTGAATTTACTTGTTATGCAGGAGACTGCACAGTTCTTGTGTCACAAGGGGTTCAAAATCATCTTATAGTCAGCAGTAAGGTGTGGGCTTTCGAGTCCAACACAAGTGAGTATAAGACCATCATCAGTATTCAGTTATTCAATGAAATACTGACACACCCCCTAAGGGTAATTATACTTACAACCAATTTTAACAGCCCAGGTACGGTTACATAGACGGCTCCAAGAACGTTCTGGAGGCGGCTGCGGGATGTGAAGCCATTATCAAGCTAAGTTCCATGACAGTTCACAATTTATTACATGGTTTTGCTTGTTTGTATGCAATTCTCCAAAGTAAATGCATTATTAATGTATGCTGCACTCTGCACTATTCCAACAGCTTGTATTGGGACACAGGAGACTTGGATTGTGCATTATGACGATATTATAGAAACTGTTTACATAATTTGAGGGCTAGTTCCTGGGTCTTTTGTGTATCCATATACTTTTGTGCTACCGTCCACAGGATGGATATGACCTGCACAATAAACTAGCCACTACGGAGGCAAAATTTAAAAATCTAATCCCATATGTAAAGAGTAAATCAAAGAATTATTTGTAATTTAACAAAAATCAGCAGTAATAATGCAAGAGGCGTAGAGTTAAAAGATAAAGAATCACACATAAAGTAGGAGTTGTCACAGTTGCTCTTTGCTGATGGCACTGTGCTCTTGGGAGATTCTGAAGGGAAGTTGCAGAGGTTGGTGGATGAATTTGGTAGAGTATGCAAAAGAAGAAAATTAAAAGTGAATACAGGAAAGAGTAAGGTTATGAGGATAACAAAAAGATTAGGTGATGAAAGATTGGATATCAGATTGGAGGGAGAGAGTATGGAGGAGGTGAATGTATTCAGATATTTGGGAGTGGACGTGTCAGCGGATGGGTCTATGAAAGATGAGGTGAATCATAGAATTGATGAGGGGAAAAAGGTGAGCGGTGCACTTAGGAGTCTGTGGAGACAAAGAACTTTGTCCTTGGAGGCAAAGAGGGAAATGTATGAGAGTATAGTTTTATCAACGCTCTTATATGGGTGTGAAGCATGGGTGATGAATGTTGCAGCGAGGAGAAGGCTGCAGGCAGTGGAGATGTCATGTCTGAGGGCAATGTGTGGTGTGAATATAATGCAGAGAATTCGTAGTTTGGAAGCTAGGAGGAGGTGGGGGATTGCCAAAACTGTTGTCCAGAGGGCTGAGGAAGGGTTGCTGAGGTAGTTCGGACATGTAGAGAGAATGGAGCGAAACAGAATGACTTCAAGAGTGTATCAGTCTGTAGTGGAAGGAAGACGGGGTAGGGATCGGCCTAGGAAAGGCTGTAGGGAGGGAGTAAAGGAGGTTTTGTGAGAGAGGGGCTTGGACTTCCAGCAGGCATGCCTGAGCGTGTTTGATAGGAGTGAATGGAGGCAAATGGTTTTTAATACTTGACGTGCTGTTGGAGTGTGAGCAAAGTAACATTTATGAAGGGGTTCAGGGAAACCGGCAGGCCGGACTTGAGTCCTGGAGATGGGAAGTACAGTGCCTGCACTCTGAAGGAGGGGTGTTAATGTTGCAGTTTAAAAACTGTAGTGTAAAGCACTCTTTTGGCAAGACAGTGATGGAGTGAATGATGGTGAAAGTTTTTCTTTTTCGGGCCACCCTGCCTTGGTGGGAATCGGCCAGCGTGTTACTAAAATAATATATATATATATATATATATATATATATATATATATATATATATATATATATATATATATATATATATATATATATATATATATATATATATATATATGTCGTGCCGAATATGTGAAACTGGTCAATTAGCAAGAACTCATTTAAAATTAAGTCCTTTCTAAAATTTTCTCTTATGCGTTTAAATATATATTTATATATATATATATATATATATATATATATATATATATATATATATATATATATATATATATATATATATATATATATATATATATATATATATATTTATGTAATAAAGTTTGTAGAATTACCGACAATATATAAAGTAAAAGGACACAAGTGCAACTAATGTGACATTTAATGTGGCAACGTTTCACTCTCCAGGAGCTTTATCAAGCCATTACAAACAATACATGGACACAGAGGGTATATAAAGGCTCAGAGAGAGGTGCAATACTAGTGAGGTAACATTAATAGCTTTTATATCCTTTTACTCTTGTAAGAATTAATTGCTCTATCATATTGTATTACTTTTGTCACTACCACTATTACTACTACTACTACCACTAGTGAACATCGAAACGTTACCTCACTAGTATTGCACCTCACTCTGAGCCTTTATATACCCTCTGTGTCCATGTATCGTTCGTAATGGCTTGATAAAGCTCCTGGAGAGCGAAACGTTGCCACAATAAATGTCACATTAGTTGCACTTGTGTCCTTATACTTTACATATATATATATATATATATATATATATATATATATATATATATATATATATATATATATATATATATATATATATATATATATACATATATATAATTATGTATATATATATTTATATATATATATATATATATATATATATATATATATATATATATATATATATATATATATATATATATATATATATATATATATATATATATATATATATATATGTCGTGCCGAATATGTAAAACTGGTCAATTAGCAAGAACTCACTTAAAATTAAGTCCTTTCGAAAATTTTCTCTTATACGTTTAAAGATATTTTTTTTTCATTAACGCTGATGTAAAAATTTATAATTTTGCACCAAAAGGAACTTAGAAAACTTACCTAACCTTATTATAACAAGAACAATTTATTTTAGCCTAACCCAACTAAATATATTTTAGATTTGTTTACAATAATTTAATACTAAACAAACACAGTTAAATATATTTTTTCGTTAGGTTCAGAATGATTTTGGCGAAATTATTGCATACACAAATTTTCACTTGTCCTATATGGCAAGATGCGTGTTGCTATTTAAGCCAATATCGCAAGTTCTGCCTATTCGGCACGACATATATATATATATATATATATATATATATATATATATATATATATGCAAGGAATTCGCGAGAGCATGCGAAATATACACAAACATTGATCTCTGGCTGAAGGAGACTCGAACCTACGAACCTTAGGACAAGGTACGCAGTGATTTACCAATCTACCCACACTGGACCAATGCCTTGGCTTGTAGCATGCGCTACACGTTTTGATCCAAGGCAGCCAGTCTCCTTCAGCCAGAGATCAGTGTTTGTGTATATTTCGCATGCTCTCGCGAATTCCTTGCATTGTTCAAATCCCTAGTAAGGCTGATGCATGCAGGGGATGAGATGAAAGCTGGCTGCCTTGGATCAAAACGTGTAGCGCATGCTACACGCCAAGGTATTGGTCCAGTGTGGGTAGATTTGTAAAGCACTGCGTACCTTGTCCTAAGGTTCGTAGGTTCGAGTCTCCTTCAGCCAGAGATCAGTGTTTGTGTATATTTCGCGTGCTCTCGCGAATTCCTTGCATTGTTCAAATCTCTAGTAAGGCTGATGCATGCAGGGGATGAGATGAAAAGCTGTAAGCCTTCTCCCTGAAAGCTGGCTGCCTTGGATCAAAACGTGTAGCGCATGCTACACGCCAAGGTATTGGTCCAGTGTGGGTAGATTGGTAAAGCACTGCGTACCTTGTCCTAAGGTTCGTAGGTTCGAGTCTTCTTCAGCCAGAGATCAGTGTTTGTGTATATTTCGCGTGCTCTCGCGAATTCCTTGCATTGTTCAAATCTCTAGTAAGGCTGATGCATGCAGGGGATGAGATGAAAAGCTGTAAGCCTTCTCCCTGAAAGCTGGCTGCCTTGGATCAAAACGTGTAGCGCATGCTACACGCCAAGGTATTGGTCCAGTGTGGGTAGATTGGTAAAGCACTGCGTACCTTGTCCTAAGGTTCGTAGGTTCGAGTTTTTTTTTATTATCACACTGGCCGATTCCCACCAAGGCAGGGTGGCCCGAAAAAGAAAAACTTTCACCATCATTCACTCCATCACTGTCTTGCCAGAAGGGTGCTTTACACTACAGTTTTTAAACTGCAACATTAACACCCCTCCTTCAGAGTGCAGGCACTGTACTTCCCATCTCCAGGACTCAAGTCCGGCCTGCCGGTTTCCCTGAATCCCTTCATAAATGTTACTTTGCTCACACTCCAACAGCACGTCAAGTATTAAAAACCATTTGTCTCCATTCACTCCTATCAAACACGCTCACGCATGCCTGCTGGAAGTCCAAGCCCCTCGCACACAAAACCTCCTTTACCCCCTCCCTCCAACCTTTCCTAGGCCGACCCCTACCCCGCCTTCCTTCCACTACAGACTGATACACTCTTGAAGTTATTCTGTTTCGCTCCATTCTCTCCACATGTCCGAACCACCTCAACAACCCCTCCTCAGCCCTCTGGACAACAGTTTTGGTAATCCCGCACCTCCTCCTAACTTCCAAACTACGAATTCTCTGCATTATATTCACACCACACATTGCCCTCAGACATGACATCTCCACTGCCTCCAGCCTTCTCCTCGCTGCAACATTCATCACCCATGCTTCACACCCATATAAGAGCGTTGGTAAAACTATACTCTCATACATTCCCCTCTTTGCCTCCAAGGACAAAGTTCTTTGTCTCCACAGACTCCTAAGTGCACCACTCACTCTTTTTCCCTCATCAATTCTATGATTCACCTCATCTTTCATAGACCCATCCGCTGACACGTCCACTCCCAAATATCTGAATACATTCACCTCCTCCATACTCTCTCCCTCCAATCTGATATTCAATCTTTCATCACCTAATCTTTTTGTTATCCTCATAACCTTACTCTTTCCTGTATTCACCTTTAATTTTCTTCTTTTGCACACCCTACCAAATTCATCCACCAATCTCTGCAACTTCTCTTCAGAATCTCCCAAGAGCACAGTGTCATCAGCAAAGAGCAGCTGTGACAACTCCCACTTTGTGTGTGATTCTTTATCTTTTAACTCCACGCCTCTTGTCAAGACCCTCGCATTTACTTCTCTTACAACCCCATCTATAAATATATTAAACAACCACGGTGACATCACACATCCTTGTCTAAGGCCTACTTTTACTGGGAAATAATTTCCCTCTTTCCTACATACTCTAACTTGAGCCTCACTATCCTCGTAAAAACTCTTCACTGCTTTCAGTAACCTACCTCCTACACCATACACTTGCAACATCTGCCACATTGCCCCCCTATCCACCCTGTCATACGCCTTTTCCAAATCCATAAATGCCACAAAGACCTCTTTAACCTTATCTAAATACTGTTCACTTATATGTTTCACTGTAAACACCTGGTCCACACACCCCCTACCTTTCCTAAAGCCTCCTTGTTCATCTGCTATCCTATTCTCCGTCTTACTCTTAATTCTTTCAATAATAATTCTACCATACACTTTACCAGGTATACTCAGCAGACTTATCCCCCTATAATTTTTGCACTCTCTTTTATCCCCTTTGCCTTTATACAAAGGAACTATGCATGCTCTCTGCCAATCCCTAGGTACCTTACCCTCTTCCATACATTTATTAAATAATTGCACCAACCACTCCAAAACTATATCCCCACCTGCTTTTAACATTTCTATCTTTATCCCATCAATCCCGGCTGCCTTACCCCCTTTCATTTTACCTACTGCCTCACGAACTTCCCCCACACTCACAACTGGCTCTTCCTCACTCCTACAAGATGTTATTCCTCCTTGTCCTATACACGAAATCACAGCTTCCCTATCTTCATCAACATTTAACAATTCCTCAAAATATTCCCTCCATCTTCCCAATACCTCTAACTCTCCATTTAATAACTCTCCTCTCCTATTTTTAACTGACAAATCCATTTGTTCTCTAGGCTTTCTTAACTTGTTAATCTCACTCCAAAACTTTTTCTTATTTTCAACAAAATTTGTTGATAACATCTCACCCACTCTCTCATTTGCTCTCTTTTTACATTGCTTCACCACTCTCTTAACCTCTCTCTTTTTCTCCATATACTCTTCCCTCCTTGCATCACTTCTACTTTGTAAAAACTTCTCATATGCTAACTTTTTCTCCCTTACTACTCTCTTTACATCATCATTCCACCAATCGCTCCTCTTCCCTCCCGCACCCACTTTCCTGTAACCACAAACTTCTGCTGAACACTCTAACACTACATTTTTAAACCTACCCCATACCTCTTCGACCCCATTGCCTATGCTCTCATTAGCCCATCTATCCTCCAATAGCTGTTTATATCTTACCCTAACTGCCTCCTCTTTTAGTTTATAAACCTTCACCTCTCTCTTCCCTGATGCTTCTATTCTCCTTGTATCCCATCTACCTTTTACTCTCAGTGTAGCTACAACTAGAAAGTGATCTGATATATCTGTGGCCCCTCTATAAACATGTACATCCTGAAGTCTACTCAACAGTCTTTTATCTACTAATACATAATCCAACAAACTACTGTCATTTCGCCCTACATCATACCTTGTATACTTATTTATCCTCTTTTTCTTAAAATATGTATTACCTATAACTAAACCCCTTTCTATACAAAGTTCAATCAAAGGGCTCCCATTATCATTTACACCTGGCACCCCAAACTTACCTACCACACCCTCTCTAAAAGTTTCTCCTACTTTAGCATTCAGGTCCCCTACCACAATTACTCTCTCACTTGGTTCAAAGGCTCCTATACATTCACTTAACATCTCCCAAAATCTCTCTCTCTCCTCTGCATTCCTCTCTTCTCCAGGTGCATACACGCTTATTATGACCCACTTCTCGCATCCAACCTTTACTTTAATCCACATAATTCTTGAATTTACACATTCATATTCTCTTTTCTCCTTCCATAACTGATCATTTAACATTACTGCTACCCCTTCCTTTGCTCTAACTCTCTCAGATACTCCAGATTTAATCCCATTTATTTCCCCCCACTGAAACTCTCCTACCCCCTTCAGCTTTGTTTCGCTTAGGGCCAGGACATCCAACTTCTTTTCATTCATAACATCAGCAATCATCTGTTTCTTGTCATCCGCACTACATCCACGCACATTTAAGCATCCCAGTTTTATAAAGTTTTTCTTCTTCTCTTTTTTAGTAAGTGTCTACAGGAGAAGGGGTTACTAGCCCATTGCTCCCGGCATTTTAGTCGCCTCATACGACACGCATGGCTTACGGAGGAAAGATTCTTTTCCACTTCCCCATGGACAATAGAAGAAATACAGAAGAACAAGAGCTATTTAGAAAAAGGAGAAAAACCTAGATGTATGTATATATATATGCATGTGCGTGTCTGTCAAGTGTGACCAAAGTGTAAGTAGGAGTAGCAAGATATCCCTGTTATCTAGCGTGTTTATGAGACAGAAAAAGAAACCAGCAATCCTACCATCATGCAAAACAGTTACAGGTTTCTGTTTCACAGTCATCTGGCAGGACGGTAGTACTTCCCTGGGTGGTTGCTGTCTACCAACCTACTACCTATATATACCTACTATATAAATATATATATATATATATATATATATATATATATATATATATATATATATATATATATATATATATATATATATATATATATATATATATATATATTATTTTAGTAACACGCTGGCCGATTCCCACCAAGGCAGGGTGGCCCGAAAAAGAAAAACTTTCACCATCATTCACTCCATCACTGTCTTGCCAAAAGAGTGCTTTACACTACAGTTTTTAAACTGCAACATTAACACCCCTCCTTCAGAGTGCAGGCACTGTACTTCCCATCTCCAGGACTCAAGTCCTGCCTGCCGGTTTCCCTGAACCCCTTCATAAATGTTACTTTGCTCACACTCCAACAGCACGTCAAGTATTAAAAACCATTTGCCTCAATTCACTCCTATCAAACACGCTCAGGCATGCCTGCTGGAAGTCCAAGCCCCTCGCACACAAAACCTCCTTTACTCCCTCCCTCCAGCTTTTCCTAGGCCGATCCCTACCCCGCCTTCCTTCCACTACAGACTGATACACTCTTGAAGTCATTCTGTTTCGCTCCATTCTCTCTACATGTCCGAACTACCTCAACAACCCTTCCTCAGCCCTCTGGACAACAGTTTTGGCAATCCCCCACCTCCTCCTAACTTCCAAACTACGAATTCTCTGCATTATATTCACACCACACATTGCCCTCAGACATGACATCTCCACTGCCTGCAGCCTTCTCCTCGCTGCAACATTCATCACCAATGCTTCACACCCATATAAGAGCGTTGATAAAACTATACTCTCATACATTTCCCTCTTTGCCTCCAAGGACAAAGTTCTTTGTCTCCACAGACTCGTAAGTGCACCGCTCACCTTTTTCCCCTCATCAGTTCTATGATTCACCTCATCTTTCATAGACCCATCCGCTGACACGTCCACTCCCAAATATCTGAATACATTCACCTCCTCCATACTCTCTCCCTCCAATCTGATATCCAATCTTTCATCACCTAATCTTTTTGTTATCCTCATAACCTTACTCTTTCCTGTATTCACTTTTAATTTTCTTCTTTTGCATACTCTACCAAATTCATCCACCAACCTCTGCAACTTCCCTTCAGAATCTCCCAAGAGCACAGTGCCAACAGCAAAGAGCAACTGTGACAACTCTTACTTTATGTGTGATTCTTTATCTTTTAACTCCACGCCTCTTGTCAAGACCCTCGCATTTACTTCTCTTACAACCCCATCTATAAATATATTAAACAACCACGATGACATCACACATCCTTGTCTAAGGCCTACTTTTACTGGGAAATAATCTCCCTCTTTCCTATATACTCTAACTTGAGCCTCACTATCCTCGTTAAAACTCTTCACTGCTTTCAGTAACCTACCTCCTACACCATACACCTGCAACATCTGCCACATTGCTCCCCTATCCACCCTGTCATATGCCTTTTCCAAATCCATAAATACCACAAAAACCTCTTTAGCCTCATCTAAATACTGTTCAATTATATGTTTCACTGTAAACACCTGGTCCACACACCCTCTTCTTTTCCTAAAGCCTCCTTGTTCATCTGCTATCCTATTCTCTGTCTTACTCTTAATTCTTTCAATAATAACTCTACCATACACTTTACCAGGTATACTCAACAGACTTATCCCCCTATAATTTTTGCACTCTCTTTTGTCCCCTTTGCCTTTATACAAAGGAACTATGCATGCTCTCTGCCAATCCCTAGGTACCTTACCCACTTCCATACATTTATTAAATAATTGCACCAACCACTCCAAAACTATATCCCCACCTGCTTTTAACATTTCTATCTTTATCCAATCAATCCCGGCTGCTTTACCCCCTTTCATTTTACCTACTGCCTCAGGAACTTCCCCCACACTCACAACTTGCTCTTCCTCACTCCTACAAGATGTTATTCCTCCTTGCCCTGTACACGAAATCACAGCTTCCCTATCTTCATCAACTTTTAACAATTCCTCAAAATATTCGCTCCATCTTCCCAATACCTCTAACTCTCCATTTAATAACTCTCCTCTCCTACTTTTAACTGACAAATCCATTTGTTCTCTAGGCTTCCTTAACTTGTTAATCTCACTCCAAAACTTTTTCTTATTTTCAACAAAATTTGTTGATAACATCTCACCCACTCTCTCATTTACTCTCTTTTTACATTGCTTCAACACTCTCTTAACCTCTCTCTTTTTCTCCATATACTCTTCCCTCCTTGCATCACTTCTACTTTGTAAAAACTTCTCATATGCTAACTTTTTCTCCCTTACTACTCACTTTACATCCTCATTCCACCACTCGCTCCTCTTCCCTCCCACACCCACTTTCTTGTAACCACAAACTTCTGCTGAACACTCTAGCACTACATTTTTAAACCTATCCCATACCTCTTCGACCCCATTGCCTTTGCTCTCATTAGCCCATCTATCATCCAATAGCTGTTTATATCTTACCCTAACTGCCTCCTCTTTTAGTTTGTAAACCTTCACCTCTTTCTTCCCTGATGCTTCTATTCTCCTTGTATCCTATCTATCTTTTACTCTCAGTGTAGCTACAACTAAAAAGTGATCTGATATATCTGTGGCCCCTCTATAAACATGTACATCCTGAAGTCTACTCAACAGTCTTTTATCTACCAATACATAATCCAACAAACTACTGTCATTTCGCCCTACATCATATCTTGTATACTTATTTATCCTCTTTTTCTTAAAATATGTATTACCTATAACTAAACCCCTTTCTATACAAAGTTAAATCAAAGGGCTTCCATTATCATTTACACCTGGCACCCTAAACTTACCTACCACACCCTCTCTAAAAGTTTCTCCTACTTTAGCATTCAGGTCCCCTACCACAATTACTCTTTCACTTGGTTCAAAGTTTCCCATACATTCACTTAACATCTCCCAAAATCTCTCTATCTCCTCCACATTCCTCTCTTCTCCAGGTGCATACGCACTTATTATGACCCACTTTTCGCATCCAACCTTTACTTTAAACCACATAATCCTTGAATTTACACATTCATATTCTCTTTTCTCCTTCCATAACGGATCCTTCAACATTACTGCTACCCCTTGCTTGGCTCTAACTCTCTCAGATACTCCAGATTTAATTCCATTTATTTCTCCCCACCAAAACTCCCCTACCCCTTCAGCTTTGTTTCACTTAGGGCCAGGTCATCCAACTTCTTTTCATTCATAACATCAGCAATCATCTGTTTCTTGCCATCCGCACTACATCCACGCTCATTCAAGCATCCCAGTTTTATAAAGTTTTTCTTCTTCTCTTTTTTAGTAAATGTCTACAGGAGAAGGGGTTACTAGCCCATCGCTCCCGGCATTTTAGTCGCCTCATACGACACGCATGGCTTACGGAGGAAAGATTCTTTTCCAATTCCCCATGGCTCTGGTGGCCTGGTGGTTAACGCTCTCGCTTCACATGGTGAGGGCCTGGGTTCGATTCCCAGCCAGAGTAGAAACATTGGACGTGTTTCTTTCCACCTGTTGTCTATGTTCCCCATCAGTAAAATGGGTACCTGGGTGTTAGTCGACTGGTGTGGGTCGCATCCTGGGACACTGACCTAAGGAGGCCTGGTCACAGACCGGGCCGCGGGGGCGTTGACCCCCGGAACTCTCTCCAGATAAACTCCAGATAAACAATAGAAGAAATAAATTAGAACAAGAACTATTTAGAAAAAGGAGAAAAACCTAGATGTATATATATATATATATATATATATATATATATATATATATCTATATATATATATATATATATATATATATATATATGCATGTGCGTGTCTGTGAAGTGTGACCAAAGTGTAAGTAGGAGTAGCAAGATATCCCTGTTATCTAGCGTGTTTATGAGACAGAAAAAGACACCTGCAATCCCACCATCGTCCCAGTTACAGGTTTCTGTTTCACAGTCATCTGGCAGGACGGTAGTACATCCTGGGTGGTTGCTGTCTACCAACCTACTACCTACATATATATATATATATATATATATATATATATATATATATATATATATATATGTCGTGCCGAATAGGCAGAACTTGCGATCTTGGCTTAAATAGCAACGCTCATCTTGCCATATAGGATAAGCGAAAATTTGTGTATGCAATAATTTCGCCAAAATCATTCTGAACCTAACGAAAAAAATATATTTCACTGTGTTTGTTTAGTATTAAATTACTGTAACCAAATCTAAAATATATTTAGTTAGGTTAGGCTATAATTAATTTTTCTTGTTATAATAAGGTTAGGTAAGTTTTCTAAGTTTCTTTTGGTGCAAAATTAAAAATTTTTACATTAACATTAATGAAAAAAATATATCTTTAAACGTATAAGAGAAAATTTTAGAAAGGACTTAATTTTAAAAGAGTTCTTGCTAATTGACCAGTTTTACATATTCGGCACGACATATATATATATATATATATATGACGTGCCGAATATGTAAAACTGGTCAGTTAGCAAGAACTCATTTAAAATTAAGTCCTTTGGGAAATTTTCTCTTATACGTTTGAAGATATATTTTTCATTAATGTTAATGTAAAAAATTTTAATTTTGCACCTAAAGAATCTTAAAAAACTTACCTAACCTTATTATAACAAGAACAATTTATTTTAGCCTAACCCAACTAAATATATTTTAGATTTGTTTACAATAATTTAATAATAAGCAAACGCAGTGAAATATATTTTTTTCGTTAGGTTCAGAATGATTTTGGTAAAATTATTGCATACACAAATTTTCGCTTGTCTTATATGGCAAGATGAGCGTTGCTATTTAAGCCAAGATGGCAAGTTCTGCCTATTCGGCACGACATATATATATATATATATATATATATATATATATATATATATATATATATATATATATATATATATATATATATATATATATATATAATATATATATATATATATATATATATATATATATATATATATATATATATATATATATATATATATATATATATATATATATATATATATATATATATAAATATATATATATATGTACATATATATATATATATTTTTTTTTTTTCAACAAGTCGGTCGTCTCCCACCGAGGCAGGGTGACCCAAAAAAGAAAGAAAATCCCCAAAAAGAAAATACTTTCATCATCATTCAACACTTTCACCACACTCGCACATTATCACTGCTTTTGTATAGGTGCTCAGAATACAACAGTTTAGAAGCATATACGTATAAAGATACACAACATATCCCTCCAAACTGCCAATATCCCAAACCCCTCCTTTAAAGTGCAGGCATTGTACTTCCCATTTCCAGGATATATATATATATATATATATATATATATATATATATATATATATATATATATATATGTCGTGCCGAATACGCAGAACTTGCCATCTTGGCTTAATAGCAACGCTCATCTTGCTATATAGGACTAGTGAAAATTTGTGTATGCAATAACTTAGCCAAAATCATTCTGAACCTAACGAAAAAAATATACTTCACTGTGTTTGTTTAGTATTAAATTATTGTAAACAAATAAAAAATATATTTATTTGGGTTAGGCTAAAATAAGTTGCACTTGTTATAATAAGGTTAGGTAAGTTTTCTAAGATTCTTTAGGCGCAAAATTAATTTTTTTTACATTAACATTAATGAAAAAAATATATCTTTAAACGCATAAGAGAAAATTTTAGAAAGGACTTAATTTTAAATGAGTTCTTCCTAATTGACCAGTTTTTACATATTCGGCACGACATATATATATATATATATATATATATATATATATATATATATATATATATATATATATATATATATATATATATATATATATATATATATATATATATATATATATATATATATATAATATATATATATATATATATATATATATATATATATATATATATATATATATATATATATATATATATATATATATATATATATACATGTATGTATATGTATATATATATATATATATATATATATATGTATATATATATATATATATATATATATATATATATATATATATATATGTATATATATATATATATATATATATATATATATATATATATATATATATATATATATATATATATATACTATATGTATGTCGTGCCGAGTAGGCAAAATATGCCATTTTGGCTTAAATAGCAACGGTCATCTTCGCGAGGTGCGGTGCACTGCAACCTTGCAGTCCTTGTATGGAGGTGCCGTTCACTGTAACCTTGCAGTCCTTGCACGGAGGTGCCGTTCACTGTAACCTTGCAGTCCTTGCACGGAGGTGCCGTTCACTGGAACCTTGCAGTCCTTGCACGGAGGTGCCGTTCACTGCAACCTTGCAGTCCTTGCACGGAGGTGCCGTTCACTGCAACCTTGCAGTCCTTGCACGGAGGTGCCGTTCACTGCAACCTTGCAGTCCTTGCACGGAGGTGCCGTTCACTGCAACCTTGCAGTCCTTGCACGGAGGTGCCGTTCACTGGAACCTTGCAGTCCTTGCACGGAGGTGCCGTTCACTGCAACCTTGCAGTCCTTGCACGGAGGTGCCGTTCACTGCAACCTTGCAGTCCTTGCACGGAGGTGCCGTTCACTGCAATCTTGAAGTCTTTGCACGGAGGTGCCGTTCACTGCAACCTTGCAACCCTTGCACGGAGGTGCCGTTCACTGCAACCTTGCAGTCTTTGCACAGAGGTGTCGTTCACTGCAACCTTGTAGTCCTTGCACGGAGGTGTCGTTCACTGCAACCTTGTAGTCCTTGCACGGAGGTGTCGTTCACTGCAACCTTGCAGTCCTTGCACGGAGGTGTCGTTCACTGCAACCTTGCAGTCTTTGCACGGAGGTGTCGTTCACTGCAACCTTGTAGTTCTTGCACGGAGGTGTCGTTCACTGCAACCTTGCA
Organism: Cherax quadricarinatus; assembly: GCF_038502225.1. Taxonomy (NCBI): domain Eukaryota; kingdom Metazoa; phylum Arthropoda; class Malacostraca; order Decapoda; family Parastacidae; genus Cherax; species Cherax quadricarinatus. The sequence continues at coordinate 1,544,609 of NC_091318.1, forward strand.
GTCCTTGCACGGAGGTGCCGTTCACTGCAACCTTGCAGTCTTTGCACAGAGGTGTCGTTCACTGCAACCTTGTAGTCCTTGCACGGAGGTGTCGTTCACTGCAACCTTGTAGTCCTTGCACGGAGGTGTCGTTCATTGCAACCTTGTAGTCCTTGCACGGAGGTGTCGTTCACTTCAACCTTGCAGTCCTTGCACGGAGGTGCCGTTCACTGCAACCTTGCAGTCTTTGCACAGAGGTGTCGTTCACTGCAACCTTGTAGTCCTTGCACGGAGGTGTCGTTCACTGCAACCTTGTAGTCCTTGCACGGAGGTGTCGTTCACTGCAACCTTGTAGTCCTTGCACGGAGGTGTCGTTCATTGCAACCTTGTAGTCCTTGCACGGAGGTGTCGTTCATTGCAACCTTGCAGTCCTTGCACGGAGGTGTCGTTCACTGCAACCTTGCAGTCTTTGCACGGAGGTGTCGTTCACTGCAACCTTGTAGTCCTTGCACGGAGGTGTCGTTCATTGCAACCTTGTAGTCCTTGCACGGAGGTGTCGTTCATTGCAACCTTGCAGTCCTTGCACGGAGGTGTCGTTCACTGCAACCTTGCAGTCTTTGCACGGAGGTGTCGTTCACTGCAACCTTGTAGTCCTTGCACGGAGGTGTCGTTCACTGCAACCTTGCAGTCTTTGCACGGAGGTGTCGTGCACTGCAACCTTGCAGTCTTTGCACGGAGGTGTCGTTCACTGCACCCTTGTAGTCCTTGCACGGAGGTGTCGTGCACTGCAACCTTGCTGTCTTTGCACGGAGGTGTCGTTCACTGCAACCTTGCAGTCTTTGCACGGAGGTGTCGTGCACTGCAACCTTGCAGCCTGTACAAGAATGTTCCGTGCATTCTTCTGTTATGTATACGTGTATGAGTCATGTGTTTCCAAAACTCATTATGAGAGCATGTTTGCCATTCTTGTTACAGGTGAAGGAAAAATCGCATGAATATGTACTGCAGTTCGATAGGGAAACACACATACACACACACACACACACACACACACACACACACACACACACACACACACACACACACACACACACACACACACACACACACACACACACACACACACACACACACACACACACACACACACACACACACACACATGAAGCAGTATCGCTAAATAGTACTCCCAGGATTTAGCGTTCTTGTGGCTGTCCTAAGATATTTTTAGCCGTCATCGTACGTGAGTGAATCAGTGAACATACCTACAAGAGTGTAAAAGCTTTCAAGAGTGTGAATAATGTGATAAGATCAAGAATTTTACAATTTAAATTTGAATGAATGCTGAGTGAGAGAGGGTAGCAGTCAGCTGATCAGGCTGCTGGCTACAGTGTTGACACAAAATATCCAAATATAGTTAACTGGGTTAACGGTGTGATCTGAAATATTAACAAATACAGATATTGGTGGGTTATAGCAGCAGTGTAGTGATAAGGTCATAAAAGAGTGATTAAATAAATACTAAAAGTAAGACAAAATTAGTCTATCCCCAGCTGTTGGTGTTGTGAATACTGTTAATTAATATCATCAGATTTGTTATGACCATAATACTGTACTAAAGAAAAAAGAGTGAATACCAAGTATTAAAATAAAAATAAAATAAAAACTTGAATGCATGATAAAGCTCCTGAAGGAGTTACAAAAGTGAAGGAGTTGATAGCAGCCACCACCAGGAACCTCCATTGTGCAGACATCACTTGCCTATGTCTGGTTAATTTTAGTTAGTGTCTAAAGTGTCAGTGTCTCGCCCTGCTGGTTGAATGTTATACCATCACTCTCTCCCTAACTTTCACTGCCAGCAGATAGGTAGTGGTAACCCTGATAATGTTTAGTATATTATCTAAATATCTTCAGAAGAGTTGTGTAGCCTAGTGACCCCCCCCTTGACAGCGACAAGCTAGTAAACAAGTACGTACATACAAACACACGTGTTCACCAGTAATTATTATAATAGTAAACATTAGTATATATTAATAAGGAATTGAGTGAGAAATAATTCTATAATCTTCAAAAAAGCAACGTAGCCTAGTGTGCAAAGATCCGGGCCGGGAGAGTACCGGTGAACCAAGAACAACAAAGCTCCGGGGCCGGGAGAGTACCGCTGAACCAAGAACAACAAAGATCCGGGCCGGGAGAGTACCGGTGAACCAAGAACAACAAAGATCCCGGCCAGGAGAGTACCGGTGAACCAAGAACAACAAAGCTCCGGGCCGGGAGAGTACTGGTGAACCAAGAACAACAAAGATGCGGGCACGGAGAGCACCGGTGAACCAAGAACAACAAAGATCCGGGCCGGGAGTGTACCAGTGAACCAAGAACAACAAAGATCCGGGCCGGGAGAGTACCGGTGAAACAAGAACAACAAAGATCCGGGCCGGGAGAGTACCGGTGAACCAAGAACAACAAAGATCCGGGCTGGGAGAGTACTGGTGAACCAAGAACAACAAAGCTCCGGGCCGGGAGAGTACCGGTGAACCAAGAACAACAAAGATGCGGGCCGGGGGAGTACTGGTGAGCCAAGAACAACAAAGATCCGGGCCGGGAGAGTACCGGTGAACCAAGAACAACAAAGATCCCGGCCAGGAGAGTACCGGTGAACCAAGAACAACAAAGCTCCGGGCCGGGAGAGTACCGGTGAACCAAGAACAACAAAGATGCGGGCCGGGAGGGTACCGGTGAACCAAGAACAACAAAGATCCGGGCCGGGAGAGTACCGGTGAACCAAGAACAACAAAGATGCGGGCCGGGAAAGTACCGGTGAACCAAGAACAACAAAGATCCGGGCCGGGAGAGTACCGGTGAACCAAGAACAACAAAGCTCCGGGCCGGGAGAGTACTGGTGAACCAAGAACAACAAAGATCCGGGGCGGGAGAGTACCGGTGAACCAAGAACAACAAAGATGCGGGCCGGGAGAGTACCGGTGAACCAAGAACAACAAAGATCCGGGCCGAGAGAGTACCGGTGAACCAAGAACAACAAAGATCCGGGCCGGGAGAGTACCGGTGAACCAAGAACAACAAAGCTCCGGGCCGGGAGAGTACCGGTGAACCAAGAACAACAAAGATGCGGGCCGGGAGGGTACCGGTGAACCAAGAACAACAAAGATCCGGGCCGGGAGAGTACCGGTGAACCAAGAACAACAAAGCTCCGGGCCGGGAAAGTACCGGTGAACCAAGAACAACAAAGATCCGGGCCGGGAGAGTACCGGTGAACCAAGAACAACAAAGATCTGGGCCGGGAGAGTACTGGTGAACCAAGAACAACAAAGATCCGGGCCGGGAGAGTACCGGTGAACCAAGAACAACAAAGATGCGGGCCGGGAGAGTACCGGTGAACCAAGAACAACAAAGATCCGGGCCGAGAGAGTACCGGTGAACCAAGAACAACAAAGATCCGGGCCGGGAGAGTACCGGTGAACCAAGAACAACAAAGCTCCGGGCCGGGAGAGTACCGGTGAACCAAGAACAACAAAGATGCGGGCCGGGGGAGTACTGGTGAACCAAGAACAACAAAGATCCGGGCCGGGAGAGTACCGGTGAACCAAGAACAACAAAGCTCCGGGCCGGGAGAGTACCGGTGAACCAAGAACAACAAAGCTCCGGGCCGGGAGAGTACCGGTGAACCAAGAACAACAAAGATGCGGGCCGGGAGAGTACCGGTGAACCAAGAACAACAAAGATCTGGGCCGGGGGAGTACTGGTGAACCAAGAACAACAAAGATCCGGGCCGGGAGAGTACCGGTGAACCAAGAACAACAAAGATCCGGGCCGGGAGAGTACCGGTGAACCAAGAACAACAAAGCTCCGGGCCGGGAGAGTACCGGTGAACCAAGAACAACAAAGATGCGGGCCGGGAGGGTACCGGTGAACCAAGAACAACAAAGATCCGGGCCGGGAGAGTACCGGTGAACCAAGAACAACAAAGATCCGGGCCGGGAAAGTACCGGTGAACCAAGAACAACAAAGATCCGGGCCGGGAGAGTACCGGTGAACCAAGAACAACAAAGATCTGGGCCGGGAGAGTACTGGTGAACCAAGAACAACAAAGATCCGGGCCGGGAGAGTACCGGTGAACCAAGAACAACAAAGATGCGGGCCGGGAGAGTACCGGTGAACCAAGAACAACAAAGCTCCGGGCCGGGAGAGTACCGGTGAACCAAGAACAACAAAGATCCGGGCCGGGAGAGTACCGGTGAACCAAGAACAACAAAGATCCGGGCCGGGAGAGTACCGGTGAACCAAGAACAACAAAGATCTGGGCCGGGAGAGTACTGGTGAACCAAGAACAACAAAGATCCGGGCCGGGAGAGTACCGGTGAACCAAGAACAACAAAGATCCGGGCCGGGAGAGTACCGGTGAACCAAGAACAACAAAGATCTGGGCCGGGAGAGTACTGGTGAACCAAGAACAACAAAGATCCGGGCCGGGAGAGTACCGGTGAACCAAGAACAATAACAATAGTGTGCTAACGTGACCCCCCCCTCTTTTTCAAAGTACGACAAGCTAGTAAACACACACACACAAACACAAGTGTACACAGTAAATATTATATAATTTATATTAGTGTATATTAATAAGGAATTGATTGTGAAAATTTTTTATAATCTTCAAAAGAGTAGCGTAGCCTAGTGTGATATATGAACCCTTCCTTTTTTTTTTTAGACTAAGGCAAAAGCACGTGCGCACACACACATACACACCCATACACACACACACATACACACACACAAAAAAAAAAAGAAAAAAAAAAAAAAAAAAAACTAACCTAACACATTAGCTCATAAATCCTCCCACCACACACACACATTTTTACGATAAGTTGAAGCATCTAGAACATCCCAACAGGATAAAAACAAAATGGGCTCTCAAAGGGGAGGACGTAAAGGCAAGGGAACCGATGATGGCTGGTCGGAAGAGGAAGAATGGGTAGAACGGCTCAAGAACAAAATGGAACAACAATGGGAGAAAAGGTTAAACGAGTTTTGCAATAACATGTTAGAGCAAATATCTGCAGAGAGCAAGAAGTGGGAATCACGAGCTGTAGTAGCTGAGGCAAAGATACAGAGATTGGAGGAAGAAATGGATGTGCTGAAGCAGGATCTAAAGATGAGGTCCAAAAAGAGCAAGATGGCTGAAATAGGAACATCAGCAGGCAGCGAGGGGGCTGAAGGAGGGGATGGATCTAAGCAGTCTTTTGCAGCAGTAATATCAGGCCATCATGATGTCTGGGAGATGATTAGGGAAACAGCAAAGGAGGTGCTTAAATCAGATTCAAAGATACAGAGAGAAAAGAAATGGGATGAGGAGAGGGAGAAGTCAATAATTATTCATGGGCTTCAGGAGGCTGAAGGGCAAACCAATGATGAAAGAAAGCATTGGGAGAAAACAGATTAAGAACATCATTGCAATAACAGGAGAGAGGGACATGTCTCAGGTAGAAAATTTTCACAGACTTGGGGGGTATTCGAGGGAAAAAAATCGACCAATCAGATTGACATTCAAGACAGATGTGGTACGGAACAGGATACTACAACAAAAACCACTGTTAAAGGACTCTCCAGATTATCAAAAAGTGTTCCTCAATCGAGACAGAACACGAAAGGAAAGGGAACAACTGAAAGTGAGAGCAAGACAGAACCAGTGGAAGGAAAGAGAGACAGGACAGGCAACGACAGACAGGAAAACTCAGCCTTTGGGGGAACATCAAACACAAATGCTTACAGAAACCTCTCAACCCCTGTCACTACATATCAACCAAACACAGTAAACAGAAACGAACCTCACTCCATAGCCACCACCCCCCTAAGCACTAATTCCACAATCACAGCAGTCTCCCATAATATTGTGCCCTGTCTCCCACCCTCCCAGCCTGCACCTTCCTCTTCCATCTCCCAAAATACAGTAATGGAAAGGAAGCTAAAGGTATGGTACACCAATGCAGATGGAATAACAAATAAAAGTGAAGAGTGGCAAGAACGCATCATTGATGCATCACCTGACATCATAGCATTAACAGAGACAAAACTTACAGGGATAATAAGAGATGCAATTTTTCCACCTGGATATCAGATTATGAGGAAAGACAGAGAGAACAGAGGAGGGGGAGGAGTAGCATTGCTCATAAAAAACCAGTGGAGTTTTGAGGAGATGGGAGGAATAGAAAGAAGGGAAACATACGACTTCATTGTAGGAACACTTCAGACTGGTGGTCCAAAGGTGATGATAGCAGTGATGTATAACCCACCACTTAACAGCAGGAGAACAAGAGAAGAGTATGATGTGAGCAATAGGGCAATGGTGGATACACTAGCTGAAGTGGCCAGGAGGGCTCATATGGGTAGGACAAAATTGCTTATGATGGGGGATTTCAATCATAAAAAGATTGACTGGGAAAACCTAGAGCCACATGGGGGACCAGAAACATGGAGGGCTAAGACGTTGGAGACTGTATTGGAGAACTTCCTGCATCAACATGTTAGGAATACAACCAGAGAGAGAGGAGAGGATGTTGCAGCAAGGCTGGATCTCATATTCACCTTGAATAGTTCAGACATAAGGGATATCACCCACGAAAGACCCCTTGGTGCAAGTTATCATGATGTCCTGAGTTTTGAATATCTTGTCGAGTTAACAGTGGAGAATGCAGTAGCACGAGAACAAAGAGAGAAACCAAACTTCAAAAAAGGGGACTACATAGGAATGAGAAGTTTCCTGCATGAAGTGCAGTGGGAAAGAGAACTTGATGGAAAGACAGTAAATGAAATGATGGAAATAGTAACTACAAAGTGCAGGGAGGCAGAGGAAAGGTTCATTCCGAAGGGCAACAGAAAAAATGGTAAGACCAGAGTGAGCCCATGGTTTAATTGGAGGTGCAAAGAGGCCAAAGCCAAATGTGCGAGATCATGGAAAAGGTATAGAAGGCAAAGGACTCAAGAAAACAAGGAGCTGAGCAGAAGAACCAGTAACGAATATGCAAGGATAAGGAGAGAGGCCCAGAGGCAATACGAGAACGACATAGCATAAAAAGCCAAATCTGAACCAAAGTTGTTATACAGTGGCATTAGGAGAAAAACAACAGTCCAGGACCAGGTAATCAGGTTGAGGAAAGAAGGAGGGAAGCTCACAAAGAGTGACCAAGAAGTATGTGATGAACTAAATACGAGATTTAGAGAAGTATTCACAAGAGAGTCAGGGATGCTTCCAGCAAACTGTGGAGGTAGAGTGCACCAGCAGGCGCTGGATACAATACACATAACCAAGGTAGAGGTGAAGAAACTGCTAGACGAACTCGATACCTCAAAGGCGGTGGGCCCAGATAACATATCTCCATGGATACTGCGAGAGGGAGCAGAGGAACTGTGTGCCATTAGCAGCAATCTTCAGTAAATCTATCGAAATAGGGCAGTTGCCTGAGGCGTGGAAGACAGCACATGTAGCTCCAATTTTTAAGAAAAGGGACAGACAGGCAGCATTAAACTACAGACCAGTGTCACTGACTTGTATAGTATGTAAAGTCATGGAAAAGATTATCAGGAGAAAAGTAGTGGAACACATTGAAAAGATTGGGCTCATACATGACAGTCAGCACGGCTTCAGAGATGGGAAATCCTGTGTCACAAATTTACTTGAGTTCTACGATAAGGTAACAGAAGTAAGACAGGAGAGAGAGGGATGGGTAGATTGCATCTTTTTAGACCGCAAGAAGGCTTTTGACACAGTACCACACAAGAGACTGGTGCAAAAATTAGAGGAACAGGCAGGAATAACGAGGAAAGTACTGCAATGGATCAGGGAATACCTGACAGGAAGGAAACAACGTGTGTTGGTACGTGCTGAAGTGTCGGAGTAGACGAATGTGTCGAGTGGGGTTCCACAAGGTTCAGTCCTAGGCCCGGTGCTATTTCTTGTATACGTGAATGACTTGGTGGAAGGAATAGATTCAGAAGTGTCACTGTTCGCTGATGATGTGAAACTGATGAGGAGAATACAAGTGGGAGAGGATCAGTTAAGATTACAAGGGGATCTGGACAAACTACAAGTATGGTCCGACAAATGGCTCCTGGAGTTTAACCCCAGTAAGTGTAAGGTCATGAAGATTGGGGAAGGACACAGAAGACCGCAGACGGAGTACAGATTAGGAAACCAACATCTGCAAACGTCAGTTAAAGAAAAGGTTCTTGGGGTAAGCATTATAACGAACATGTCCCCTGAGGCACACATCAGTCAAATAACTGCTGCAGCATATGGGAGATTGGCAAACCTGAGATTGGCGTTTAGACATCTGAGTAAGGAGTCATTCACCACATTGTACACAGTGTACGTAAGGCCTATACTGGAGTATGCAGCGCCAGTATGGAACCCTCACTTAGTCAAACACTTCACGAAATTGGAGAAAGTGCAAAAATTTGCAACACGATTAGTCCCGGAACTGAGGGGTATGTCTTATGAGGAGAGGTTAAGGGAACTCAACCTGATGACACTAGAGGATAGGAGGGATAGAGGGGACATGATAACAACGTATAAAATACTAAGAGGCATTGACAAGGTGGACAAGGATCGAATGTTTCAGAGATGGAATACAGAAACAAGGGGACACAAGTGGAAACTGAAAACCCAGATGAATCATAGGGATGTTAGGAAGTATTTCTTTAGTCTTAGAGTTGTCAGGAACTGGAATAATCTGGATAATGAAGTAGTGGAAGCAAGTTTCATAAATAGCTTTAAGAAGAGGTATGACAAATATCATGGAGCAGGGAGAGAGTGAATTAGTATCGACCAGTGAAGAGGCGGGGCTAGGAGCTATGATTCGACCCCTGCAACCACATATAGGTGAGTACATATAGGTGAGTACACACTCACACACACACACACAGACGGACACTGATTCATAAGTGTCCCTGTTTGCAGACGATGTAAAAATAATGAGGTTAAATCAATCGGAGGAACATCAGGCAGGACTACAGAGGGATCTGGAGAGGCGTTGCAAATCTGGTCTAGCAAATGGCTCATAGAGTTTAACCCCACTAATTGCTAAGTCATGATCTAGGAAGAGCAAAGAAATCCGCAGAGTACAGTCTAGGGGACCAAAGACTGCAAATCTCACTCAAGGAAAAGGATGTTGGGGTGAGCATAATACCGAGTACATCTCCTGAGGCGCACATTAGTCAAATACTGCTGCAGCATACGGGCGACTAGCAAACCTAAGAATATAATAAAGTTGGTAGAATTACCGACAATATGTAAAGTAAAAGGACACAAGTGCAACTAATGTGACATTTATTGTGGCAACGTATCGCTCTCCAGGAGCTTTATCAAGCCATTACAAACAATACATGGACACAGAGGGTATATAAAGGCTCAGAGTGAGGTGAATACTAGTGAGGTACCATTTCGATGTTCACTAGTGGTAGTAGTAGTAGTAGTGACAAAAGTAATACAATATGGTAAAGCAATTAATTCGTACATGAGTAAAAGGATATAAAAGCTATTACTTGGGTAACATAAAAATATTTTTATGTTACCCAAGTAATAGCTTTTATATCCTTTTACTCATGTACGAATTAATTGTTCTACCATATTGTATTACTTTTGTCACTACTACTACTACTACCACTAGTGAACATCGAAATGGTACCTCACTAGTATTCACCTCACTCAGAGCCTTTATATACCCTCTGTGTCCATGTATTGTTTGTAATGGCTTGATAAAGCTCCTGGAGAGCGAAACGTTGCCACAATAAATGTCACATTAGTTGCACTTGTGTCCTTTTACTTTACAAACCTAAGAATAGCGTTCCGACACCTCAGTAAGAAATCGATCAAGACTCTGTACATAGTGTAAGTCTGGCCAATACTGAAATTGACTTGAAGACACTGGAGAACATGAGAGAGGTGGGACATAACAACGACATATAAAATGCTGAGAGGAATTGACAAGGTGGAGAGCAATAGAACGTTTCAGAGATGGGACACAGCAACAAGAGGTCACAGTCAGAAGTTGAAGACTCCTATGAGTCACAGGGATGATAGGATGTATTTCTTCAGTTATAGAATTGTCAGAAAGTGGAATAGTCTGGAGAGTGATATAGTGGAGGCAGGATCCATACATAGCTTTGAAAGTGGGTATGACAAAGCTCATAGAGCAGGGAGAGAGTAAACCTAGTAGCGACTAGTGAAGATGCGGAGCCAGGAGCTATGACTCGAACCCTACAACCACAATTAGGTCAGTGTACACACACACACACACACACACACACACACACACAGGAGCTTTGACTCGATCCCTGCAATCTTAACTAGGTGAGTACAACTAGGTGAGTACACACACACACACACACACACACACACACACACACACACACACACACACACACACACACACACACACACACACACACACACACAGGAGCTTGGACTCGACCCCTGCAATCTCAACTAGGTGAGTACACACACACAAACAAACACACACACAGACCACACACACCACACCACACACACTACACACACACACACACACACACACACACACACACACACACACACACACACACACATACATACACACACACATACATACACACACACACACCTGGGGGAAGTGAGGAAGGGAGTTAGTTCATCTGAGGGGCCCACAGATAACACAAAACTAGGGGAAGCAAACACAAGCGCAATCACAAATGCACACATGCATAAACACACGTGACTTTGACCTCACCTAACTATGACATCATTAATTATGGCCTCACCTAACTATGACATCACCTAATTATGACCTCACCTAATTATGACCTCACCTCCCTATGACCACACCTAACTATGATCATAACTCACTATGACCATACCTCACTATAACGACACCTGACTATGATCACGCCTGACTATGACCACACCTGAATATGACCACACCTGACTATGACCACACCTGACTATGACCACACCTGGAAATGAGGAAGAGAGTTCATCAGAGGGGCACATAGATGATCTTCTGGAAACATGGAACTAGAGGAAGCACCAAAACCACAAATACACAGACCTAACAATGGCCACTTATCTATGACTTCACCTAACTATGACATCACCTAAGTATGACCCCACCTGACTAGACCAGCTAGAAAATACCAAGTTTGCACTTAGCAAGATCACAGGAAGTAACAAAATGCAGAAGCTGGGGAAGTGATAAAGGAAGTTCATCTGAGGGGACGCAGATGCACCTAGGGGAAAGCACCAAAAAAATGAAAGTGAGGAGTGTGGAAGGGCTGATATCTGGGGGCCCACGGATGGTGACCTGGAAACATGATCCAAAAGATAGGCAAGAGAAAGACGAGAGTACCTTGGAAAAGTGGGAAAAGGAAAATACCTGAGAATATCTTAGGAGGTCCCAAGATTGTGGAGAGCGGTGGGGGGACCCTAAGGACTTGGCTCCACCTGGCAGGGTCTGGTAACTCAGGGATAACTGACTCTGGCGCTGACTTGTATCGCAATTTAAAAATAATAATGGTTACTAATTTTTCCCGAAAACGTATGGGAAAACGTACGGATGTAAGAAAGCATTTTTTTAATCTCAAGTTGAAGAGCGAAATGATTTAGAGGAGACTACAGTAGTGAAGGTAAACTCATAACAGTTTCAGAAGTACATATGATAAGGTCTCGACTCCTGCATATTCAGTTCCGTTCAGTGAACTAATAGCAGAATGAGGGAGATAACAGGATTATTGAGTAGTTAACAGAGTGACAGACTACCACAGAGTGAGAGACTACCACAGAGTGAGAGACTACCACAGAGTGACAGACTACCACAGAGTGACAGACTACCACAGAGTAACAGACTACCACAGAGTGACAGACTACCACAGAGTGACAGATTACCACAGAGTGACCGACTACCACAGAGTGACAGACTACCACAGAGGGACAGACTACCACAGAGTGACAGACTGTCACAGAGTGACAGACTACCACAGAATGAGATGACAGCTGATTTAGGTATATTAGAGCAGCATAAGAGCAGCCAGTGAAATGAATACAGAGTGAATGTGAACGTAACTTTTAGATGTTTCCTGAGAAAATGAAGATATTTTTTTGAGCATAAATAAAGAGATGTCGAGATAAATGAAGATGTGAAAGATACTAAGAGAGAGAGAGAGAGAGAGAGAGAGAGAGAGAGAGAGAGAGAGAGAGAGAGAGAGTCTTTGTTAATCATATTATTATTTCTGGTTTCTTTTTACCATTCATAGGGTAAAGAGCCGCCAGTGCATGTGACTCTTGTTTCCACATTCTTAGATCTCTCAGTAGCGTTTTCTTTTAAATCTTGTATTAAATATTTTTGATAGTTACTGTATCCAAAATGACTCCAGTCCTTTAGGAAAGTGACCTTTAAAACCCTTTATAAATTTTGAAACTGTCGTAGCTACTGAAAATTTTACAAAAAATATGACAATTATTTTTTTATATCATATTTTCGTTTATGAAGAAAAGCTGGAGTGTCACATTTTCCCTCTGATACAATTCTGAGGTCAGTGGTGACCTGCAGTCATACCTGCCTAAGCTCTTGGGAGTTAGCGTGGGCAGTTACCAAGCTCCATGGCTTGTTGTAGTGTTTTAGAATCTCAGGTTCAAGTGTTGAAGAAGGAGATTCTACTTCTTCAGGAGGAAAATAGGAGACTAAAGCTTCGCATAGATGAGTTTGGGAGCGAGTGTGAGAAGGATTTAGCTGGTAAGGAAGGAATGGTCACTAGCAGTGATAGTGACAGCCGCTTTAAGTGGCAAGTGGTTCACAGTTCAGGAAGAAGGAAGATGAGGAGAGTTAATAGAGAAGACGTGATGGTAGGAAATCGATTCTCTGTTCTCCAAGACGAGTGTACTTCAGTGGTTTGTGAGGTTGAAGGTACAACTGATTCCCCTGCTAATCAAGGTAAGAATATTTTAATAGTAGGCGATTCTCAAGTAAGATATATGGACCGTGCATTTTGTAACAGAGACAGAAAGGTCAGACAGAGAGTGTGTCTTCCTGGAGCTGGTGTTGGTGACATAGTCAGCAGGTTGGATAATATTATGGCAGGTAATGGGAACAAGCCTATTATCTGTCTTAGTGCTGGGGGTAATGACATTGGGAAGGGCAGGAGAGAGGAGCTGCTGGATAAGTACAGGTCAGCCATAGAAGTAGTTAGGTCTAAGGGAGGGATCCCAGTCATATGTAGCATCTTGCCTAGAAAGGGAGTGGGTAATGAATGGATGTCTAGGGCAATTGGTATAAATTGTTGGCTAGACAGGTACTGCAAAGAACTTGCAGTCCCATTCATTGATAACTGGGACCTATTCTTTGGCAAACGTGATATGTATGCAAGGGATGGGGTTCATCTCTCTGGGGATGGAGTGGTTGCATTAGCCAATTCAATTGAGAGGGTAATTGATGACTTGTCTAAAAATTTAAACTGATAAATTATAGAGATATGGGTGTTTGTGGGAAACAATCAGGCTGCAGCATTAGGGTTAAAAACAGCAGTTATTACCGGGATACCTCAGGGATATGTTTAAAAGACAATATTCAAAATGAAGTTGCTAGTAATGGCAAATCAATTGATCAACAAACAAAGAGGGATAGTAGAGGGCAACGAGTGACTAGCTCCCTTAGGGTTTACTATACAAATAGTAGGAGTCTAAGAAATAAGATAGATGAGCTAAGATTACTTGCAAGTGTAGGTAATATAGATATTATTGGTATAACAGAGACCTGGTTCAACCTGAAATATAGAGAAATGCCTTCTGAATGCAACATACAGGGTTATAAACTATTCCACACTGATAGGGTCAGCAGGAAGGGTGGTGGTGTGGCGATGTAAGTCAGAGAAAATTTAAATTGTTGTCTTAGACATGATGTGAGATTAGAAACATCGAACACAGAATCTGTTTGGCTACAGTTTCTCGAGTGACATGACAAGTTAATTTTGGGTGTGATTTATAGGCCCCCAAACCTTGATAGGGAGGGCAGTAAGCTGTTATGGGACGAAATTCATAAGGCATCTAGATATGAAAATGTTGTGATAATGGGAGATTTTAACTTTAGACAAATTGATTGGAACAATATAACAGAAAATCTCGAGTCTAGTGACTTTCTTGATACGGTTCAGGATTGCTTTATAGAACAGGTTGTGACAGAACCAACTAGAGGAAACAATCTGCTTGAATTGGTTCTTGCCAACAAAGATTCACTAATTAATAATCTTGAGGTTAATGATGAGCTTGGGGAAAGTGATCACAAATCACTTAGTTTTAATATATCATGGAATTACCCAGGTAACTGCAATCAAATCTCTGTCCCATATTTTCGCTTGGCCGACTTCATGGGACTGAAAAATTACCTGGGTGGGCTAAATTTGGATGTCCTGACTATGGATCAGGTAGGTGATCTTGGTTGCCAATATGACGTTTTTCAGAGCATAGTTCTAGCTGCCCAGACAACTTTTGTTCCGAGTAGGGAAATTAGATCTAACAAAAATGATCCCAAATGGATGAACAATAGATTAAAACATCTCATTGGTCAAAAGAGAGGCATATATAGGAGTATCAAAAGAGGGGATGGGCAGTTAAGAAATCAATATATTAAATTAAAGAGAGAAATAAAGAAAGGAATAAGAAAAGCAAAAAGGAATTATGAGGCTAAGGTCGCAAGGGATTCAAAGATTAACCCAAAAGGGTTCTTTCAGGTAAACAGAAGTAAGATTAGGGACAAGATTGGCCCACTTAAGAGTAACTCTGGTCAGATCACTGACAGTGATAAGGATATGTTTGAAATTCTAAATACCTACTTCCTCTCAGTTTTCACCCAGGAAAATACTAGCTATATTCCTGAAATAATAGATTATATAGAACAGGATGATAATAAACTATGTACGATTGCGGTAACTAGTGACATGGTCCTCAGACAAATAGAGAAACTAAAACCTAACAAATCCCCAGGTCCTGATGAACTGTTTGCAAGGGTGTTAAAGGAATGTAAAGAGGAACTTATCATATCTCTGGCTAATCTTTTTAACATATCACTACAAACTGGCATAGTGCCTGATAAGTGGAAAATGGCAAATGTAATACCTATTTACAAGGCAGGTGACAGGTCCTTGGCTTCGAACTATAGACCAATAAGCCTTACCTCCATAGTGGGAAAATTTATGGAATCAATAATTGCCAAACCAATTCGTAGTCATTTTGACAGGCACAGATTTAATAATGAATCTCAACACGGTTTTACAAAGGGGCGTTCCTGTCTTACGAATTTACTAACTTTTTTCACTATGGTGTTTGAGGAGGTAGATCATGGTAATGAATATGATATTGTGTATATGGACTTCAGTAAGGCTTTCGATAGAGTTCCACACCAGGGCTATTGAGGAAACTTAAGGCATACGGAATAGGAGGAAAATTTTTTTCCTGGGTAGAGGCATGGCTGACAAATAGACAGCAGAGAATTTTCATAAATGGGGAGAAATCAGAATGGGGGCACGTCACAAGCGGTGTTCCTCAGGGGTCAGTGTTGGGCCCGTTGTTGTTCACAATTTACATAAACGACATAGATAAGGGAATAAATAGCGACATAAGCAAATTTGCTGATGACACCAAAATAGGCCGTCCAATTCATTCTAATGAGGACACTAGAGCACTCCAGGATGATTTGAATAGACTGATGCAATGGTCGGAGAAGTGGCAGATGCAGTTTAATATTGACAAATCAAAGTTCTAAATGTTGGACAGGTAAATAACCCTGCCACATATAAACTAAATAATGTAGATCTTAATACTACTGATTGCGAAAAGGATTTAGGAGTTCTGGTTAGCAGTAATCTAAAACCAACACAACAGTGCATTAGTGTTCGCAATAAAGCTAACAGAATTCTTGGCTTCATATCTAGAAGTATAAATAATAGAAGTCCTCAGGTTGTTCTTCAACTCTATATATCCTTGGTTAGGCCTCATTTAGACTATGCTGCTCAGTTCTGGTCACCGTATTACAGAATGGATATAAATGCTCTGGAAAACGTACAGAGGAGGATGACAAAGATGATCCCGTGTATCAGAAATCTTCCCTATGAGGATAGACTGAGGGCCCTGAATCTGCACACTCTCGAAAGGCGTAGAATTAGGGGCGATGTGATTGAGGTGTATAAATGAAAGACAGGAATAAATAAAGGGGATGTAAATAACGTGCTTAAAATATCTAGCCTAGACCGGACTCGTAGCAACGGTTTTTAAGTTGGAAAAATTCAGATTCAGGAAGGATATAGGAAAACACTGGTTTGGTAATAGGGTTGTGGATGAGTGGAACAAACTCCCGAGTACAGTTATTGAGGCTAAAACTTTGTGTAGTTTTAAAAATAGGTTAGATAAATACATGAGTGGGTGTGGGTGGGTGTGAGTTGGACCTGATTAGCTTGTGCTACTAGGTCAGTTGTCGTGTTCCTTCCTTAAGTGAATATGGCCTGCCCTGACTAGGTTGGGGCATTGGCTTAAGCCGGTAGGAGACTTGGACCTGCCTCGCATGGGCCAGTAGGCCTGCTGCAGTGTTCCTTCTTTCTTATGTTCTTATGTTCTTAAACAACCGGACATACGAAGAGAATTGTAAAATAATTTTTAAGCAAATTAAACAGTATGTGCAGGCAATATGTATGATAGAATTTACTTTAGAAAACAATGGAGATGCTTTGCTGGTGCTTGCATTAAAAATTATAATTTAACATGACTTATGTTGCTAGAGTTGCGAATCTTGAGATCGACCGCCGGAGTCTTAATTCTTCTCAGATCCAATTTACAAATTCATCACTCGTCCTTCCATAGCTTTTTCTTACATTCCTCCGTTTTTTATCCTCCATTCCTTTGATTTTTCCCCTAAATATCTTATAATACGTCACAGAGGAAAGCTAACTAGTGTACACTTTGTCTTTGTTTGTATTTAACGTTTTGCTTTCACCACTCTTTTTCTACTAGCTATTAATGATCTGGCCTCTGTTCTACCATCTAATATTTGGTCATCACTTTATGGTGATAACTTTGCTATAGCTTGTGCAGGCGCTAACTGCCACCTGGTAGCAGCCTCTCACCAGAATGATGTCGACAGTGTCTTCCAATGAGCCAGTACTCGCGAGTTTAAATTTTCTGGTACTAAAAAGCACCAGATTACTTTTACTAGACGTTCTATTGTCTCTAATACTCCGCTATACCTGTATGAGTCCCGTATCCCTGAACGCGATGCGGTCCAATTTCTCGGTCTTCTGTTTGAGTCCTGGAAACCTCACATTACTTCCCTAAGAGCAACTTGTCACAGCTGCCTGAACCTCCTTACAACCCTCGCTCATCTTTCGTGGGGAGCTGATGGTCAAACTCTCCTTCGACTTCATCCATCCCTGTTGTCATCGAAACTAGACTATGGCGACCAAATATATTCTGTGGCCATTCCAGCAACACTTTTTCCCTTGTTGAGAGCCTCTATGCCAGGGGTGGGCAACCTTTTTAAGTGTATGTGTCAAATTCGGCCAAATATTTGATACAAAATCTTCTCACGTGCTAAGTAAAATTTATGGGAACATGTAACAAAATTTTCAAATAAAAAATCACACAGTATTAGTAAAATCGGAGAATATTGCAAGAATGATTTTGAAAACCATGATGTTGAATGAATGGAAAGTATTATGACGTATTTTTTAGTTAAAAGTAGATAATTTTTAACAGCCTTGAAATGTATTTCTAGCTGCCATATACATCCACAAAATTTATAAACGCTATTTTTAACATCAGTAAAAGAGTAAACAATAATTTGAATTATTTATTAGATCAATTAGAATTTTATATTTTTCCAATACATTACAATTCTCAATGACATAATTGTTTTACTTGACTAAAACACAACAAAAGGATATAAAATTAAAAATACCCTTTTATTGATTTTTAATCCCTTAAGAATGTTACATAAAAATCGGAGAGAAACTACAACATAATTATTTTACCAACAAAACTACATATTATGGAAAACAACCACGGGGGGGGGGGAGTTTTGCATCTTGTATTGCTTGGTTTGCAATATTTGCAACATATTATGTTAAACAGAAGTAAATATTTACCATTTTAGCAGAAAATATCAAATCAAAACTTGAGAGAAAAACTGTGGAACTTTTATTCATTTATCATCACTAAGACTCGAGATATATATTTCATCCATAAGGTCACTCTTATTACCAGACTTAACAAAGTTTATCACTGAAAACAATGATTCACAAGAATAAGTAGATGAAAAAACTGACAGTAATGTAGTTGCGAGGTTCTTCAGACACACAAAATTTTGTGGAATAATATTGCAAGTCCTTAATACCTGGTTTTCCGCATTTCTCTCTGTTACTCCAGACTCTAATCGCTCCTTTTCAATATTTTCAAAGTTAACTCAAAGGTCAACAAATTTCTGTCTCCAAATTGAGCTACCTTGAAATTCAATCAACTGCATTTCAAAATCATCCTTATCTATCCATGAAAACATCTGCAAGTTTAGTTCATCCAGTTTTATACTGTCCGAAAACTTAATGAATTTTGCAGTCTTCAAGTTCTGTGAACTTAGCAAATGATATTTAAGCACTGCTGTCTTGGCTTTAGATTTCTGCTTACCATGACTCCCAAGTCTTTTTAACACATTCTGTATGATCAAGCTCTACTTCACCTAGTTTATAGCTTCGAGGGTTATTTTCATTACAGTACCATTTCTGTCAATCACTTATGCCTCGTCTACAAGTCAATAAAATATTTTATAATTTCATGGGCAAAAGCAAATACATTTTGATAATCTCAGTTTTAATTTAGAATTATGCTCA
Organism: Cherax quadricarinatus; assembly: GCF_038502225.1. NCBI lineage: Eukaryota > Metazoa > Arthropoda > Malacostraca > Decapoda > Parastacidae > Cherax > Cherax quadricarinatus. The sequence continues at coordinate 1,563,491 of NC_091318.1, forward strand.
AAAATATGGCTAAATATGTAATGGATTTTTAAACTGACAATATATAAAACATAAAATAAATATTAGCAACTATACTATTACTGAGGTCACATCCTTGAAACTGTCACATCCTTGAAACTGTCACATCCTTGAAACTGTCACATCCTTGAAACTGCCACATCCTTGAAACTGTCACATCCTTGAAACTGTCACATCCTTGAAACTGTCACATCCTTGAAACTGTCACATCCTTGAAACTGTCACATCCTTGAAACTGTCACATCCTTGAAACTGTCACATCCTTGAAACTGTCACATCCTTGAAACTGTCACATCCTTGAAACTGTCACATCCTTGAAACTGCCACATCCTTGAAACTGTCACATCCTTGAAACTGTCACATCCTTGAAACT